>NC_134398.1:17626176-17937903 GCF_050003625.1 Haematobia irritans
TGCAAAGTTTTAGAAAATGTGTATCCCTTATCCCTTACAAATTACATATGTGATCGGGGCCTTAACATAAACACGCCATCTTTTGCCACTAACTACGTCCGCCAAAGTCGAATCACTTAACCACCATATACGGACAAAACAACTTCATTGAAAGGATTAACGACTTTTGGCCACGGAAAGCAACTTCAGAAAAATGTAGCTTCTACGTTAAGCTAAATTCGCATTCGTATTGTAAGGAAATGAGATCTTTGGCCTCACTACAATAGTATTTCAGTAAAGTTACCGAATTTGGTTTTCTCCGATGAGAAGTAATTACTGTGGGTTTTCTTTTCGAAGAGGTCAGCTATAAAATGTGCACCTTCAAATGATAAATAGTAATAAAATGTTGATAAAATTTTCTATAGAAATAAAATTATGACGAATTTTCTGTAGAAATAAAATTTTGACAAAATTTTCTATAGAAATAATATTTTGAAAAAAATCTATATAAAAATAAAATTTTGACAAAATTTTCTATAAAAATAAAATTTTGACAAAATTTTCTATAGAAATAAAATTTTGACAAGATTTTCTATAGAAATAAAATTTTAACAAGATTATCTATAGAAATAAAATTTTGACAAAATTTTCTATAGAAATAAAATTTTGACTAAATTTTCTATACAAATTAAATTTTTGACAAAATGTTCTATAAAAATAAAAATTTGACAAAATTTTCCATAGAAATAAAAATTTGAAAAAATTTTCTATAGAAATAAAATTTTGACAAAATTTGGATAAAATTTTCTATAGACGAAATTTTCTATGGATATAAAATTTTAACAAAATTTTCTATGGGCGTAAAATTTGGCAGACTTTAGAAATAAAATTTGGACAGAATTTTCTATAGAAATAAAATGTTGACAAAATTTTCTATAGAAATAAAATTTTGACAAAATTTTCTATAGAAATAAAATTTTGACAAAATTGTATAGAAATAAAATTTGGACAGAATTTTCTATAGAAATAAAATGTTGACAAAATTTTCTATATAAACAAAATTTTGAAAAAATTTTCTATAGAAATAAAATTTGGACAGAATTTTCTACAGAAATAAAATATTGACAAAATTTTCTGTAGAAATAAAATGTTGACAAAATTTTCTATAAAAATATAATTTTGACAAAATTTTCTATAGTATAAAATGTCAACATTTTTATACTATATATTTTCTATAGAAATAAAATTTGGACAGAATTTTCTACAGAAATTAAATTTTGTCAAACTTTTATATAATAACAAAATTTTTATAAAATTTTCTACAGAAATAAAATTTTGATAAGATTTTCTATGGCAATAAAATTTTGACAACATTTTCTATAGAAATAACATTTTGTGAAAATTTTCTGTCGAAAAAAAATTTTGACAAGATTTTGAAAAATTTTTCTATAAAGTTAAAATGTTGACAAAATTTTCTACAGAAATAAAATTTTGACAAAGTTTTCTATGAAAATAAAATTTTGACAAAATTTTCTATAGAAATAAAATTTTTATAAAAATTTCTATAGAGATAAAATTTTGAAAAAAATAATTCTATAGAAATGAACTAATGTGTCCAATACAAAATGTTTTTGTCTTCTGAAGTCATACTTTTTATCAAGCAGAAAATTTGCAACGCCAGAAATTAGGCATAACCTAACCTAATCAGAAATTAGGTTAGGTTAGGTTATGTGGCAGCCCGATGTATCAGGCTCACTTAGACTATTCAGTCCATTGTGATACCACAGTGGTGAACTTCTCTCTTATCACTGCCCGATAAAATGTTAAGCTCAATGACAAGGGACCTCCTTTTTATGGCCGAGTCCGAACGGCGTTCCACATTGCTGTGAAACCACTTAGAGAAGCTTTGAAACCCTCAGAAATGTCACCAGCATTACTGAGGTGGGATAATCCACCGCTGAAAAACTTTTTGGTGTTCGGTCGTAGCAGGAATCGAACCCACGACCTTGTGTATGCAAGGCGGGCATGCTAACCATTGCACCACGGTGGCTCCCTAGTAGGTAAATGAGTTGTCCCATGAACTGTTAAAAATTCGTTTTCGACTATATGTAGATAAAATAGAAATTAAATTTAGACAAAATCTTCTATAGAAATAAAAATTTGACAAAATTTTCTATAGATATAAAATTTTGACAAAATTTTCTATAGAAATAAAATTTTGACAAAATTTTCTATAGAAATAAAATTTTGACAAAATTTTCTATAGAAATAAAATGTGGATAAAATTTTCTATAGAAATAAAATTTTGACGAAATTTTCTATGGACATAAAATTTTAGAACAAAATTTTCTAAAAAATAAAATTTTGACAAAATTTTCTATAGAAATAAAATTTGGACAGAATTTTCTATAGAAATAAAATTTTTGACAAGATTTTGACAAAATTTTCTATAGAAATAAAATTTTGACAAAATTTTCTATAGAAATAAAATATTGACAAAATTTGTTATAGAAATAAAATTTGACAACATTTTCTATAGAAATAAAATTTGACAAAATTTTCTATAGAAAAAAAATTTTGAAAAAATTTTCTATGGACATGAAATTTTAAAAAAAATTTCTAAAGAAATAAATATTTGACAATATTTTCTATAGAAATAAACTTTGACAATATTTTCTGACAATATTTGTTATAGAAATAAAATTTGGACAAAATTTTCTATAGAAATAAAATGTTGACAAAATTTTCAATAGAAATAAAAATTTGACAAAATTTTCTATAGAAATAAAATTTTGACAACATTTTCTATAGAAATAAAATTTTTACAAAATTTTCTATAGAAATAAAATTTTGACAAAATTTTCTATAGAAATAAAATTTTGGCAAAATTTTCTATAAAAATAAAATTTTGACAAACATTTTTAAAAATGTTTCTATAGAATTAAAATGTTGACAAAATTTTCTATAGAAATAAGATTTTTACAAAATTTTTTATAAAAATAAAATTTTGGCGAAATTTTCTATAGAAATAAAATTTTGACTAAATTTTTTATAGAAATAAAATTTTCTATATCACTTGTTTTGTTTATTCAGGTCTCATAAAAATTATGAGTGGTATCAATAGGAATTGTCATCCGCAAGCGTGTACTACATTTCACTCACGTACACATCTCTAAAATCATTTCAATATAATACCACTATGCTGGCCTAATCCCCACCATATAATTAAAAACTAAATTTTTTGAACCAATTTTTTTTTACAAAAACAATAAATATTTAAATACCCGCCAACATAGCGAATAATTAATCATACGTGCTTGAAATCCATTAGTGTATAAAATTAATGTGACCCGAAACAAAATAACTTAAAATGCAAAATAGTTTAATAGTAGCAGATTGATGGTGCGCCCATTACACATTAATCATAAATGTGTGCAAATATTAGCAACTTTGCGACATAGTAAAACACAAATGCCAGAACGAACGGTCGTAGTTAGTGAACCATTTATATCGAAAATAAATATGACCCAGAAATGGTAGCAAATAGCAGCACGAAAACGGAAATGAGTATAAAGTGTCGGAGTGATTTTCATTTCATGTTGAATATGAAAATTTGAGATGGTAGAAACAAAAAAATGGTAAAATGAAAAAATGCCTATTTTTAAGAAAATATATTTCAACGAGATATTGAAAAGCATAAAAGTAGGCTATAGTATATACATTAAAAATTCCTTAAAAAATATGCTTTAAAATTTGGAAATAATTTAGAAACTATTCTAACAAAATGAAGCCTAAATATATGCTGTATAATTTTATGCTTGATGAGATTTAGAGATGCTTATGATTGGAGAGTTTTTTGTTTTTCAAATAAACTTTAGCATATGCTTTAAAATTTTATCCATGTGTTTAAAATTAATTTTGTAGTTAGCATAATCGTTTAGAATTTCCAAAAAGTGACACAAAAATAGGGACAGTATTTTTGGGAAAAAAACTACTTAAATGTTTTTAAGTTTTGTTTCTATGAAATTGGGAAATTGTTTTTTTTTTTTTTTTTTTTTTTGCAAATTAGAGCTAAATAGATCCAATAATCAGTTTATCATCGAAAATTAATTTTTCAAATTAACAATTTAGGAGAGAAGCCGATTTACCTTCTACAGATTTTATGCATATATTCAGGCGTCACATTAATCCGCTTATGTTGTGATAAGGAGAAATTGTTCAAAGATTGGTTTCTTTAAAGTCGAACTAATTGACTTTAAAGAAATCAAGATAGATGAAAACTATTGTACTAAAAAGGTATTACATAAAAAGTTTCACAACATGGCAAAAAGGTGACAGAAAAATGTAAAAAAGTATTCCATTTAGGGACACAACAATCAAATGGCACAAAAGTGTCAAGGTTTAACAAATGTGGCAAATTGTGTACTACGGTAGTACTGAGTGGAATTAATTTATGCTTCAATTCTAATTTAAAAAATGTCGAGAGCTCTAAAGTTAGGCAGGTGCGACTATACGTTGCTTTAATTTTCATTTATAAATAACACATAGCCCTAAGGTATGTTAAAAACCTTAACCTGTATATGTACAAAGCTTTTTTCCAATTTCATAAACGATGCAATAAAATTTTCACATTTTTAGATTTGTGTACAATATCTTATTTTTATGGCCGATTGTAAACGGCGTGTTTTGAAATCCTCAAAAATGTCACCACCCTTTCTGAGGGGAAATATATCTCTGTGCTTAGCTCAATAGTAAACAAAATTTGCCTTCACACTATGCTTTAAAATGTTCGAAATGGTAATGGAAAAACAACTATTGTATATTTTAGAGCAAATATATTTCAATTAGATTTTAAAATGCCAAAAAGTATGTTTGGCTATGGGATATACATTAAATAATTACAATAAATTACATCCCAAAAATATACTTTAAAATTTGGAAACATTTTGGACACTCTTCTAACAAATTGAAGCCTAAAAATATGCTGTAAAATGTTATACCTTAAAAGCTTTTGAGATATTTGTAGCTAGAGAATTTTCTACTAAACCTAAAAAAATATATTCAATTGTATACAAGTTTTTATACCCTCCATCATAGGATGGGGGTATATTAACTTTGTCATTCCGTTTGTAACACATCGAAATATTGCTCTAAGACCCCATAAAGTGTATATATTCTGGGTCGTGCTGAAATTCTGAGTCGATCTAAGCATGTCCGTCCGTCCGTCCGTCCGTCCGTCCGTCTGTTGAAATCACGCTAACTTCCGAACGAAACAAGCTATCGACTTGAAACTTGGCACAAGTAGTTGTTATCGATGTAGGTCAGATGGTATTGAAAATGGGCCATATCGGTCCACTTTTACGTATAGCCCCCATATAAAGGGACCCTCAGATTTGGCTTGTGGAGCCTCTAAAAGAAGCATATTTCATCCGATCCGGCTGAAATTTGGTATATGGTGTTGGTATATGGTCTCTAACAACCATGCAAAAATTGGTCCACATCGGTCCATAATTATATATAGCCCCCATATAAACCGATCCCCAGATTTGGCTTGTGGAGCCTCTAACAGAAGCATATTTCATCCGATCCGGCTGAAATTTGGTATATGGTGTTGGTATGTGGTCTCTAACAACCATGCAAAAATTGGTTCACATCAGTCCATAATTATATATAGCCCCCATATAAACCGATCCCCAGATTTGGCTTGCGGAGCCTAAAAGAGAAGCAAATTTCATCCGATCCGGCTGAAATTTGGTACATGATGTTGGTATATGGTCTCTAACAACCATTCAAAAATTTGTTCCCATCGGTCCATAATTATATATAGCCCCCATATAAACCGATCCCCAGATTTGGCTAGTGGAGCCTCTAAGAGAAGCATATTTCATCCGATCCGGCTGAAATTTGGTACACGGTGTTGGTATATGGTCTCTAACAATCGTGCAAAAATTGGTCCACATTGATCCATAATTATATATAGCCCCCATATAAACCGATACCCAGATTTTGGCTTGCGGAGCCTCAAAGAAAAGCAAATTTCATCCGATCCGGCTGAAATTTGGTTCATGATGTTGGTATATGGTCTCTAATAACCGTGCAAAAATTGGTCCACATCGGTTCATAATTATATATAGCCCCTATATAAACCGATCCCCAGATTTGGCTTGCGGAGCCTCAAAGAGAAGCAAATTTTATCCGATCCGCCTGAAATTTGGTACATGATATTGGTATATGGTCTCTAACAACCGTGCAAAAATTGGTCCACATCGGTTCATAATTATATATAGCCCCCATATAAACCGATCCCCAGATTTGGCTTGCGAAGTCTCCAAGAGAAGCAAATTTCATCCAATCCGGTTGTAATTTGGAACATGGTCCATATCGGTCCATAATTATATATAGCCCCCATATAAAACGTTCTCCAGATTTGACCTCCGGAGCCTCTTGGAGGAGCAAAATTCATCCGATCCGGTTCAAAGTGGGAACGTGGTGTTAGTATATGGTCGCTAACAACCATACCAAAATTGGTCCAATCACACAAAAATTGGTCCATATCGGTTCATAATCATGGTTGCCACTAGAGCCAAAAATAATCTACCAAAATTTTATTTCTATAGAAAATGTTGTCAAAATTTTATTTCTAGAGAAAATTTTGTTAAAATTTTATTCGGTTCATAATAAAATTTTCATCATTGTCAAAATTTTATTTCTTTAGAAAATTTTGTCAAAATTTTATTTCTATAGACAATTTTGTTCAAATTTTATTCGGTTCATAATCATAGTTGCCACTCGAGCCAAAAATAATCGACCACGATTTTATTTCTATAGAAAATTTTGTCAAAAGTTTATTTCTATAGAAAATTTTGTTAAAATTTTATTTCTGTAGAAATTTTTGTCAAAATTTTCTTTCTATAGAAAATGTTGTCAAAATTTTTATTTCTATAGAAAATTTTGTGAAAATTTTATTTCCATAGACAATTTTTTAATATTTTCTTTCTGTAGAAAATTTTGTCAAAATTTTATGTCTACTTTGTCAAACTGAATTATATACGTATTGGATCGATCTTTTTTGATTTAATATATACCACGTATGGACTTACATACAATTTAGAAGATGGTGTTAGGAGGTTTTAAGATACCTTGCCATCGGCAAGCGTTACCGCAACTTAAGTGATTCGATTGTGGATGGCCGTGTTTAGAAGAAGTTTCTACGCAATCCATGATGGAGGGTACATAAGCTTCGGCCTGGCCGAACTTACGGCCGTATATACTTGTTAAAAATATTTTTTAGTTTAGTAAATATATGGGCTTAGGTTAAGCTTTTAATTTAATTAAAAACATGTATGAATGTATTGAGTTTGGCCAGGGCACACTTTACAATGAACAATATGCCCAAAAGTAGGCTATATGTTATAAATTAAATAAATCCTAAAAATATAGTTGAAAATTTGGAAATATTTTGAAGATTTTTCTAAAAAATCGATGCCTAAAAATATGCTGTAAAATGTTATACTTTAAAAGCTTTTGAAATATTTGTGACTAGAGAATTTTCCAATAAATCTAAAAAAATATTTTCCATTGTTTACAAATCTTTAAAAATCTTTTTTAGTTTCGAAAATAGAAGGGCTGAGGTTAAGCGTCTAATTTAATTAAAAACATGTATTTACAATGAACAATATTTTATTTTTTGTGGCCGATTCCAAACAGCGTTTTACATTATATGAAAAACCTCTTATAGAAACTTTGAAATCATCCGAAATGTCACCAGCATTACTGAGAGGAGTTACAGCTTCTGGGTCTCTCTATGTTTAGCTCAGTGATATACAAAATTCATCCTAAAACTATGCTTTTAATATTTTCCAAAATATCTTTAAATATCTTTCATTCACACACAAATCCTATACATATACCTAAAGATATGACTAAAACAATATGTATTTATCTAGTTTACCACAACGTAGGATTTTAATTATATTTTCGAATTTTATTAAAATGAAAATTTCTTGAAGGTCTTTGTAAAGTTTGTTGATTTTATAACTAATTCTGCACCTACTACTTAATAACAGAAACAACAACGAGAATGACTTTCAAACATTTTCTAGAAATAGAAATTTCAATTGACGTAGCCTACTTTTAGGCTTTAGGCCATGTATACACATACACATACACACCCCCAACCAAACCAAAGCTTGGTTAGAATGCCTGCTTTTGAGTTCATTTCAATTGCTTAGCATATAAAATATTATAGAGAATATAATTTTCCAAAGTTTTCTAGTTTAACCTTCAAAGAAAGCAAAATTCTTAGAAGGTAATTTTCAAGTATCTCAATCTCCAGGCTAATAAGGTTTCATTTCTCATTGTTGATGAACAACAACCAAAGTTGTATCGTTGTAGAACCAATTAAATATTTTTAATATTTAGCAATGTAGTTGTGTAAATTAGAAGTTTGTATTTCATTGCGAAAATTTTCATTTCATTATAGGTGGTGACCTTTATTAGAAATTCTAATTGAAATGCTGAAATACGAGTAATGCCATTAATGGGCAATTTTTGTGGTAAGTAGCTAAGGTATTGTTGTTAAATTGCTTATATTCAATTTTGGTATTTGGGGCTATTTATAAAACTTTAAAATATTTGTTGGAATTTAATAACATAAACTGAGTTGTATTTGTAGGGATATTAATACGGTGATATATATAATATCTAATGGATATGGGTACTAATTTGTAGGTTTGGAGAGGATATAATCGTGTTATTCTTTTCCTGTAGACTGTTAATCCCGTCAATAAGGAGGGTTATCCCCTTACTTGATCTCCGATTTCACTGTTCCGAGGTCTTTGTTTCCGTATGTCATCGGCAGTCAGCAAATACGGAACGCAAATTGTCAATAGTTTTCGCATGTCCAAAATTTAAAGCGCGATACAGTTTCCACAATTGGTAAAAATCCATCAAAAATTGTAGATTTTTTACTGTTTCATAGATTCGTAGACTTTTTGATGTTTTGCTAGATTTGGCAAAATATTCCTCTCCAAGTAAGAGGTGTTTAACAAATAATCCTGACAAAATTTTCTTTAGAAAATTGACAATTTTTCGATTGAAATAAAAATTTGGGCAACATTTTCTACCGAAATATTTTTTTTTTTAAATTTTCCTATACAAATAAAATTTTGTCAAAATATTCTATATAAACACAATTTTTACAAAATTTTCTATAAAAATAAAATTTTGACAACATTTTCTCTCGAAATAAAATGTTGATAAAATTTTCTGTAGAAATATAATTTTGACACAATTTTCTATAGCAATAAAATTTTGACCAAATTTTCTATAAAAATAAAATTTTAACAAAATTTTCTATAGAAATAAAATTTTGAGAGAATTTTCTATAGAATTAATATTTTGACAAAATTTTCTATAGAAACAAAATTATTTATAGAAATAAAATTTTGACGCAATTTCTGTAGAAATAAAATTTTGACCAAATTTTCTATAGAAATAAAATTTTGACAAAATTTTCTATAGAATTAATACTGTGACAAAATTTTCTATAGAAATTAAATGTTGACGAAGTTTATATAGAAATAAAATTTTACCAAATTTTTCTATAGAAATAAAATTTTCTATAGCAATAAAATTTTGACATTTTCTATAGAAATAAAATTTTGACAAAATTTTCTATAGAAATAAATTTTGACACAATTTTCTATAGAAATAAACTTTTGACAAAATTTTCTGTAGAAATAAAATTTTGACCAAATTTTCCAAAGAAATAAAATTTTCTATGGAAATAAAATTTTGAAAAAAAATTCTATAGTATTAATATTTTTATAAAATTTTCTGTAGAAATAAAATTTTAACAAATTTTCTATAGAAATAAAATTGTAACAAAATTTTCTATAGAAATAAAATTTTAACAAAATTTTCTATATAATTAATATTTTGATAAAATTTTCTATAGAAATGAAATTTTGTCAACATTTTGCATAGAAGTAAAATTTTGACAAAATTTTCTATAGAAATTAAATTTTGAGAAAATATTCTATAGACATACAATTTTGAAAAAATTTTCTATAGAAATAAAATGTTAACAAAAATTTCTATAGAAATAAAATTGTAACAAAATTTTCTATAGAAATAAAATTTTAACAAAATTTTCTATAGAAATAAAATATTGTCAACAGTTTGTATAGAAATAAAATTTTGACAAAATTTTCTATTGAATTAATATTTTGATAAAATTTTCTGGAGAAATAAAATTTTCTATAGAAATAAAATTTTAACAAAATTTTCTATAGAAATTAAATTTTGAGAAAATTTTCTATAGACATAAAATTCTGACACAATTTTCTATAGAAATAACATTTTGACAAAATTTTCTAGAAATAAAATTTTGATACAATTTTCTATAGAATTAATATTTTGATAAAATTTTCTATAGAAATTAAATGTTGACGAAGTTTATCTAGAACTAAAATGTTGACAATATTTACTATAGAAATAAAATTTTACCAATTTTTTCTATAGAAATAAAATTTTGACAACATTTTCTGTAGAAATAAAATTTTGAAAAAAATTATATAGAAATAAATTTTTGACAAAATTTTCTATAGAATTAATATTTTGATAACATTTTCTATAGAAATAAAATTTTAACAAAATTTTCTATAGAAATAAAATTTTTAGAAAATTTTCTATAGAATTAATATTTTGTCAAAATTTTCTATAGAAAAATATTTTCTATAGAAATAAAATTTTGACACAATTTTCTATAGAAATAAAATTTTGAGAAAATTTTCTGTAGAATTAATATTCTGATAAAATTTTCTGTAGAAATAAAATGTTGACCAAATTTTCTATAAAAATAAAATTTTAACAAAATTTTCTATAGAAATAAAATTTTGAGAAAATTTTCTATAGTTTTAATATTTTGTCAAAATTTTCTATAGAAATAAAATTTTGAGAAAATTTTCTATAGAAATAAAATTGTGACAAAATTTTCTATAGAATTAATATTGTGACAAAATTTTCTATAGAAATTAAATGTTGACGAAGTTTATATAGAAATAAAATGTTGACAATATTTACTATAGAAATAAAATTTTACCAAATTTTTCTATAGCAATAAAATTTTGACAACATTTTATGTAGAAATAAAATTTTGACAGAATTTTCTACAGAATTAATATTTTGATAAAATTTTCTATAGAAATAAAATTTTGGCAAAATTTTCTATAGAAATAAAATTTTGACAAAATTTTCTGTAGAAATAAAATTTTGACCAAATTTTCCAAAGAAATAAAATTTTCTATGGAAATAAAATTTTGAAAAAAAATTCTATAGTATTAATATTTTCATAAAATTTTCTGTAGAAATAAAATTTTAACAAATTTTCTATAGAAATAAAATTGTAACAAAATTTTCTATAGAAATAAAATTTTAACAAAATTTTCTATAGAATTAATATTTTTATAAAATTTTCTATAGAAATAAAATTTTGTCAACATTTTGTATAGAAATAAAATTTTGACAAAATTTTCTATAGAATTAATATTTTGACAAAATTTTCTATTGAATTAATATTTTGATAAAATTTTCTATAGAAATAAAATTTTAACAAAATTTTCTATAGAAATTAAATTTTGAGAAAATATTCTATAGACATAAAATTTTGAAAAAATTTTCTATAGAAATAAAATTTTAACAAAAATTTCTATAGAAATAAAACTGTAAAAAAAATTTTCTACAGAAATAAAATTTTAACAAGATTTTCTATAGAATTAATATTTTGATAAAATTTTCTATAGAAATAAAATTTTGTCAACAGTTTGTATAGAAATAAAATTTTGACAAAATTTTCTATAGAATTAATATTTTGACAAAATTTTCTATTGAATTAATATTTTGATAAAATTTTCTGGAGAAATAAAATTTTCTATAGAAATAAAATTTTAACAAAATTTTCTATAGAAATTAAATTTTGAGAAAATTTTCTATAGACATAAAATTCTGACACAATTTTCTATAGAAATAATATTTTGACAAAATTTTCTAGAAATAAAATTTTAATACAATTTTCTATAGAATTAATATTTTGATAAATTTTCTATAGAAATTAAATGTTGACGAAGTTTATCTAGAACTAAAATGTTGACAATATTTACTATAGAAATAAAATTTTACCAATTTTTTCTATAGAAATAAAATTTTGACCACATTTTCTGTAGAAATAAAATTTTGAAAAAAATTATATAGAAATAAATTTTTGACAAAATTTTCGATAGAATTAATATTTTGATAACATTTTCTATAGAAATAAAATTTTAACAAAATTTTCTATAGAAATAAAATTTTGAGAAAATTTTCTATAGAATTAATATTTTGTCAAAATTTTCTATAGAAAAATATTTTCTATAGAAATAAAATTTTGACACAATTTTCTATAGAAATAAAATTTTGAGAAAATTTTCTGTAGAATTAATATTCTGATAAAATTTTCTGTAGAAATAAAATGTTGACCAAATTTTCTATAGAAATAAAATTTTAACAAAATTTTCTATAGAAATAAGATTTTGAGAAAATTTTCTATAGTTTTAATATTTTGTCAAAATTTTCTATAGAAATAAAATTTGGAGAAAATTTTCTATAGAAATAAAATTTTGACAAAATTTTCTATAGAAATTAAATGTTGACGAAGTTTATATAGAAATAAAATGTTGACAATATTTACTATAGAAATAAAATTTTACCAAATTTTTCTATAGCACTAAAATTTTGACAACATTTTATGTAGAAATAAAATTTTGACAAAATTTTCTACAGAATTAATATTTTGATAAAATTTTCTATAGAAATAAAATTTTGGCAAAATTTTCTATAGAAATAAAATTTTGACACAATTTGGTATAGAAATAAACTTTTGACAAAATTTTCTATAGAAATAAAATTTTGACACAATTTTCTATAGAAAGTAAATTTTCTATAGAAATAAAATTTTAGTAAAATTTTCTACAGAAATAAAATTTTGACAAAATTTTCTATAGAATTAATATTTTGCTAAAATTTTCTGTGGGAATAAATTTTTGACAAAATTTTTTATAGAAATAAAATTTTGGCAAAATTTTCTATAGAAATAAATTTTTGACAAAATTTTCTATGGAAATAAAATTTTGACAAAATTTTCTATGGAAATAAAATTTTGACAACATTTTTTTTTTAAATAAAATTTTGACAAAAATTTCTATATAAACAAATTTTTGACAAAATTTTTTATCGAAATAAAATGTTGTCAAAATTTTCTATAGAAATACAATTTTGACAAAATTTTCTATAGAAATAAAATTTTGACAAAATTTTCTTTAGAAATAAAATTTTGACAAAATTTTCTTTAGAAATAAAATGTTGACAAAATTTTCTATAGAAATAAAATTTTGGCAAAATTTTCTATCGAAACAGAATCCCTCTGTACAGCGTGCTATGTTGGCTATATGAAAATATGTACCGACATAGACGTACAACGGAATTTGAAGAAAATATATATAAGTAACAAAAACATATGTTTAGGCCCTTGATGTCATATTATATCTATTGATCAATAATGGAGAAAGGTGGTGGAATGTCTGAGTGCCTTTTTAATGATGCGAAAAGATCGATATTAAGAAAAAAGATGTCTTGAATTAATAACAGAACAATTTCCTTAAATATTCAGGTATCCGTATATTGGGTATTGCATCTACTGATGAATATGCGAGAAAGGGCACATAAGATTAAAATAGACATTTTTTCGAATTGGAAACATATTACGGATGCCCCTAATTCTATGTCACATTTACAGTTTTTACAGTATAACTTCGACCCTAATTAAAGTAATATGGAGGTTGATACCAACAGTCTCTTCTTTGGCAAGGACTGCAACTTCCCATTATACAAATATACATTTTAAGAAAAAATCACAAGATATATACAAATCCAGGGGGCTATATTAACAATAACAATAGGGAGAAGTGGTCGGATGAAGCCATGATCACAGTGTGATACAGAAAATAATGCAAGATCTTTGGATTTGAAAAACACTCCAGGAGAGGGCTATCGCTGGTGTGAAATCTCTATTTTCCAAGTTAATGAAAACATGCGGTGTTTACTATTTTTTAAATTATTTCAATTTAATTGCATTATAATTTTAACCTATTTTTATTAATGTTGCATATATTTTCAGCCTTAATAAACAATTAATTATTACAGAAAAATTATAAAACGACCAAATATATTAAAACCATCAATCGAATAGTTGACAACTTTAGTTTAATTACATAGTAGTTCTTTCTTAGTAGTACCTTTTAAAAAATTAATTATAATTTTTTTTCGGTTTCGTTCAAAAAATACAAAAGCCACATAAAATAAAATCTATAACATTGTTTATTTACATTTTTGCAAGACCACACAGAAAAAGAGACCATTAACTGAAAACGAAATTGCCAAGAGGGAAAAAAAAAAGAATTACAAACACCCAAACGAAATTTTGTGGTTGCATTTAAGCCATAACCTTTGGGCCATATTCAACATAAAAATGCACATAAATTACGGAAATGAGGATTGGAGAACATGGAAATGGTCAATTGAAGAGGAAAATAAAAAACAAAAACAACAAATGCCAAGAAGCAGGATACGGACAAAAAAAAAACAAAATTTTTATAACCAAAATTAGTTTAGTTAAATCCATGAGGAAAGCAAAAGAACATTTTTTCACATTCGAGGACATTGGGGTCAAAAAGGATTGAAATATAACCACATTTTGAATTTCTATGGTCAACAGATGTAGAATGCCCAAAGCGAAATAAAAAATTCAACGGAAGTGTAATTAAGCTATTTGGCCCCGTAGATCAAGGATTTACAAGACGTAGGTTAAATTTAAATTGGCCTAAAAGTAGGCAAGACATTTATTTTGAAAATTGCAGAAATTTATAATAAATAGGTTTGCGGGTCTGTATTGCATCCGATATGCATTTTAAACTTCAATGAAAGAACGGATTTTTACATTTGAAGTTTAACTTTCTTATAAATAGTTCAATATCGAGTCTATAGTTGAATCGTAGAGATCTTCTGATGTGCAGTCAAATCACTGAGATTTTTTAGTCTGTGCTAGAATAACTTTAGATAATCACTTCAATCAATCAAATCTTCTGATCTGCAGTTCAACTCCTGATATATTTGAGTCTGTAACAGGTTGGCTGATAATTCGCCGGTCTAACAAAGAAAACACATTTTTTTGTAAAAATTCGTTTTTATTATTCAACATAGTTCCCTTCAAGAGCGATACAACGATTATAACGACATTCCAATTTTTTGATACCATTTTGGTAGTACTCCTTCGGTTTTGCCTCAAAAAAGGCTTCAGTTTCGGCGATCACCTCTTAATTGCAGCCAATTTTTTCCATGCGAGCATTCTTTTGAGGTCCGAGAACAAGAAAAACTCGTTGGGAGCCAGATCTGGCGAATAACAGGTTGGCTGATAAGTCCCCGGTCTGACACATAGATGGCGTCGCTAGTTTAAATGCATATTATTTTTATATAGTACCAACCTTCAAATGATTCGTGTCAAAATTTGACGTCTGTAAGTCAATTAGTTTGTGCGATAGAGTGTCTTTTGTGAAGCAACTTTTGTTATTGTGAAAAAAATTGATAAAAAGGAATTTCGTGTCTTGATAAAATACTGTTTTCTGAAGGGAAAAAATACGGTGGAAGCAAACACTTGGCTTGATAATGAGTTTCCGGACTCTGCCCCAGGGAAATTAATAATAATTGATTGGTATGCAAAATTCAAGCGTGGACGCCCGAAAGAGGTAGTTACCGACGAAAACATCCACAAAATGATTTTGAATGACCGTGAAATGAAGTCGATCGAGATAGCAGAGGAACGTGTTGGTCATATCATTCATCAATATTTGGATATGCGGAAGCTCTGTGCAAAATGGGTGCCGCGCGAGTTCACATTTGACTAATAACAACAACGTTTTTCCAAGTTTTTCCGTCGATATGTGACAATGGATGAAACATGGCTCCATCACTACACTCCTGAGTCCAATCGACAGTCGGCTGAGTGGACAGCGACCGGTGAACCGTCTTCGAAGCGTGGAAAGACTCAAAAGTCCGCTGGCAAAGTAATGGCCTCTGTTTTTTGGGATGCGCATGGAATAATTTTTATCGATTATCTTGAGAAGGGAAAAACCATCAACAGTGACTATTATATGGCGTTATTGGAGCGTTCGAAGGTCGAAATCGCGGCAAAACGGCCCCATATGAAGAAGAAAAAAGTGTTGTTCCACCAAGACGCACGGTGCCACAAGTCATTGAGAACGATGGCAAAAATTCATGAATTGGGCTTCGAATTGCTTCCCCACCCACCGTATTCTCCAGATCTGGCCCCCAGCGACTTTTTCTTGTTCTCAGACCTCAAAAGCATGCTCGCAGGGAAAAAATTTGGCTGCAATGAAGAGGTGATTGCCGAAACTGAGGCCCATTTTGAGGCAAAACCGAAGGAGTACTACCAAAATGGTATAAAAAACTTGGAAGGTCGTTATAATCGTTGTATCGCTCTTGAAGGGAACTATGTTGAATAATAAAAACGAATTTTGGCAAATTTTGGCTTTGCTGTTCAACCATCGATCTACGGATCTGAGGGTTATCCAGCGAGATCTTCAGATTTGCAGTTTAACTTACTGGTCTACAGTTCAATCACTTACATTTTTAATCTGTAGTACTATTGTTTTCGGGTTCCTAGTTCAACCACAAAGATAGGTTCTACAGTATAATCATCAAGATATTCCGGTTTGCATTTCAATCACTGAGATATTCGACTTTGCAATTCTATCATTTCGAATCAATCGCTGATATATTCAGGTATGTACTTAAAGACTGTAACCACTAAGGTCCTACAGTGTTCAGATTTGAGGTTTAACTTTCTGATTTGTAGTTGAATCACGACTCTACACTTTAATCACTGAGATCTTCTGATCTGCAGTTCAATCAGAGTTTTTAGTCTGCAGTAGAAGAACTTCGGATCTACTGATCAACTCCTAAGATTTTCGGTTCTGCATTTCAATCGGCTTTGCAGTTCAAACATTGAGATCTAGCGGTCTGAGGTTCTACGCTCCTGAGGTTTTCCAGATTTGCAGTTAAACTTTCTAGTCTGCCATTCGATCGCTGAGATTTTTTAGTCTGTAGTATAATCAGTAATATTTTTGGGTTTATACTTGAACCACAGATATAAGGTTTAAAGTTCAGTCACGAAATTTTTCGGATCTGGTATTCAACCCCTCAGTTATGCGGGCCTTCAATTTATTCAATCTCAGACCTATCAATTTGCAGTTTAACTCTCGGATCTGCATTTGAATCACTAAGAACGGCTACACAGTGCAATCAATGAGATCATCTGATCTGCAGGTCAATTACTACGATTTTTGAGTCTGTAGAAAAAGACCTTCGAAAGTGCTGTTCGATTTCGTTGACATTCTGTTCTACAATTCAACCAACGAGATCATCTGATCTGCAGTTGAATCACTAAGATTTTTGAGTCTCTAGAAAAAGACCTTCGAGAATGCTGTTCGATTTCTGAGACATTCTTAACTCTCGTATCTGCACTTGAATTACTAAGATCGGCAACACAATCCAATCAATGAGATCATCTGATCTGCAGGTCAACCACTACGATTGTTGAGTCTATAGAAAAAGACCTTCGGCAGTGCTGTTTCTGAGACATTCTGTTTTGCAATTCAACTAACGAGATCATCCGATCTGCAGTTCAATGACTAAGATTTTTAAGTCTGTAGATCAAATAATTCGGATCTGCTGTTCAATTTCTGGGATTTTCGGTTCTGCAACTCTTGGATCTGCATTTGAATCACTAAGATCTATAATACAGTTCAATCAATGAGATCATCTGATCTGCAGTTGAACCACTAAGATTTTTGAGTCTGTAAAAAAAGACCTTCGGAAGTGCTGTTCAATTTCTGAGACATTCTGTTTTGCAATTCAACTAACGAGATCATCTGATCTGCAGTTCAATCACTAAGATTTTTAAGTCCGTAGGTAATATAATTCGGATCTGCTGTTCAATTCCTGGGATTTTCGGTTCTGCAACTCTGGGATCTGCATTTGAATCACTAAGATCTATAAAACAGTTCAATCAATGAGATCATCTGATCTGCAGGTCAATCACGACGATTTTTGAGTCTGTTGAAAAAGACCTTCGGAAGTGCTGTCCAATTTCTGACACATTCTGTTTTGCAATTCAACTAACGAGATCATCTGATCTGCAGTTCTCGATCTGAGCAAGTCCGTCCGTCCGTTGAAATCACGCTAATTTCCGAACGAAACAAGGTATCGACTTGAAACTTGGCACAAGTAGTTGTTATTGATGTAGGTCGGATGTTATTAGAAATGGGCCATATCGGTCCACTTTTACGTATAGCCCCCATACAAACGGACCCCCAAATTTGGCTTGCGAGGCCTCTAAGAGAAGCAAATTTCATCCGATCCGGCTGAAATTTGGTACATGGTGTTAGTATATGGTCTCTAATAACCATGCAAAAATTGGTCCATATCGGTCCATAATTATATATAGCCCCCATATAAACCGTTCTTCAGATTTGACCTCCGGAGCCTCTTGGAGCAGCAAAATTCATCCGATCCGTTTGAAATTTGGAACGTGGTGTTAGTATATGGCCGCTAACAACCATACCAAAATTGGTCTATATCGGTCTATAGTTATATATAGCCGATCCCCAATCACACAAAACTTGGTTCATATCGGTTCATAATCATGGTTGCCACTCGAGCCAAAAATAATCTACCGACAGACATAGTGTTAGTATATTGTCTCTAACAACCGTGCAAAAATTGGTCCACATCGGTCCATAATTATATATAGCCCGCATATAAACCGATCCCCCGATTTGGCTTGCGGAGCCTCTAAGAGAAGCAAATTTTATCCGATCCGGTTGAAATTTGGTACATGGTGTTAATAAAGGGTGATTTGTTAAGAGCTTGATAACTTTTTTTTAAAAAAAAACGCATAAAATTTGCAAAATCTCATCGGTTCTTTATTTGAAACGTTAGATTGGTCCATGACATTTACTTTTTGAAGATAATTTCATTTAAATGTTGACCGCGGCTGCGTCTTAGGTGGTCCATTCGGAAAGTCCAATTTTGGGCAACTTTTTCGAGCATTTCGGCCGGAATAGCCCGAATTTCTTCGGAAATGTTGTCTTCCAAAGCTGCAATAGTTGCTGGCTTATTTCTGTAGACTTTAGACTTGACGTAGCCCCACAAAAAATAGTCTAAAGGCGTCAAATCGCATGATCTTGGTGGCCAACTTACCGGTCCATTTCTTGAGATGAATTGTTCTCCGAAGTTTTCCCTCAAAATGGCCATAGAATCGCGAGCTGTGTGGCATGTAGCGCCATCTTGTTGAAACCACATGTCAACCAAGTTCAGTTCTTCCATTTTTCGCAACAAAAAGTTTGTTAGCATCGAACGATAGCGATCGCCATTCACCGTAACGTTGCGTCCAACAGCATCTTTGAAAAAATACGGTCCAATGATTCCACCAGCGTACAAACCACACCAAACAGTGCATTTTTCGGGATGCATGGGCAGTTCTTGAACGGCTTCTGGTTGCTCTTCACTCCAAATGCGGCAATTTTGCTTATTTACGTAGCCATTCAACCAGAAATGAGCCTCATCGCTGAACAAAATTTGTCGATAAAAAAGCGGATTTTCTGCCAACTTTTCTAGGGCCCATTCACTGAAAATTCGACGTTGTGGCAGATCGTAAGTCTATTCATGATGAAATGTCAAAGCATACTGAGCATCTTTCTCTTTGACACCATGTCTGAAATCCCACGTGATCTGTCAAATACTAATGCATGAAAATCCTAACCTCAAAAGAATCACCCTTTATATGGTCTCTAACAACCACGCAAAAATTGGTCCACATCGGTCCATAATTATATATAGCCCCATATAAACCGATCACCAGATTTGACCTCCGGAGCCTCTTGGAAGACCAAAATTCATCTGATTCAGTTGAAATTTGGAACGTGGTGTTAATATATGGCCTGAAACACCCATGAAATCGGTCCATAAATATATATAGGCCCTATATAAACCGATCCGCAGATTTGACCTCCAGAGCCTCTTGGAAGAGCAAAATTCATCCGATTCGGTTGAAATTTGGTACCTGAAGTTAGTATATGGTATCCAACAACAATGCAGGAATTGGTTCATATCAGTCCATAATTATATATACCCCCCATATAAACCCAACCCCAGATTTGACCTCCGGTGCCTTTTGGAGAAGCAAAATTCATCCGATCTGCTTGAAATTTGGTACGTGATGCTAGTATATGATATTTAACAACTATGCCAAATGTGGTCCATATCAGTCCATAATCATATATATCCCCCATATAAACCGATCCCTAGATTTGGTTTTGGAGCCTCTTGGAGGAGCAAATTTCATACGAGTCATTTGAAATTTGGTACATTGGGCTAGTATATGGCCGTTAACAACCATGTCTAACTAGGTCCATATCGGTCTATAATTATATATAGCCATCAGATAAATCGATCCCCAATCACACAAAAATTGGTCCATATCAAGTTCATAATTGTATATAGCCTCCATATAAGCGACCCCCATATTTCAATTTTGGCTCGATACGTATTGTCTAATACATACCACGTATGGACTAACTCACAATTTAGAAAACGATGTTAAGAAGTTTTAAGATACCACAACCCAAGTAATTCGATTGTCGATGACAGTCTTTCGTAGAAGTTTCTACGCATTCCATGGTGGAGGGTACATAAGATTCGGCCTGGCCGAACTTACGGCGGTATATACTTATTTAATTAGGTCGAAAACCTTAGTTGTTAGTACCTTCATTTTTTTGTATTTATTTTCATAATTTATTATGATTTTAAATAAACTAATAATAATAATAATAATATACTTATTTAATATATATTTTTAGCTAATTTTTATTAAACCCCCAAAATGCGCCATCGATTTTTGATAGCATGAAGAGCTAAAAATAATTTAATTATTTCTGGATTTCAATAGCTGATAGAAGTTCACAGAATAAAAATAACTAAATATAAAATTGTGTAAGCCTAAAGATAGGCAACAGAGATTTGCAAACATTAAGAGCTTAAAAGTACATTAGTATTTTTCATTATATATTTTTAATCATTTTAGTTGAAACAAATCACGAGTTTTGGTCTTCAGTATATAAAATTTTTCAAAATCCAAAAATGTACAATAGAATTTTGAAAGCATTAAGAGCTAAATAATAATTTAATACTTACGTATATCGTTTGAAATAACAAAACAAATGGCTTATATAAACGAGCACACAATTTCAGCTTAAACATCCAAATAATAATGGAAACTTCAAAGTTAAAATTATTTTGTTAGTTTCAAAGAAAATTTAAATCTAAACAACAAAATTCTCAAAATAAATCTTAGCCTACAATTGAAACTTTTTTTATACCCTCCACCATAGGATGGGGGTATATTAACTTTGTCATTCCGTTTGTAACACATCGAAATATTGCTCTAAGACCCCATAAAGTATATATATTCTAGGTCGTGGTGAAATTCTGAGTCGATTTGAGCATGTCCGTCCGTCCGTCCGTCTGTTGAAATCTCGCTAACTTTCGAACGACACAAGCCATCGACCTGAAACTTGGCACAAGTAGTTGTTATTGATGTAGGTCGGATGGTATTGCAAATGGGCCATATCGGTCCACTTTTACGAATAGCCCCCATATAAACGGACCCCCAAATTTAGCTTGCGATTGCTCTAAGAGACGCAAATTTCATCCGATCCGGCTGAAATTTGGTATATGGTGTTATTATATGGTCTCTAACAACCATGCAAAAATTGGTCCATATCAGTCCATAATTACATATAGCCCCCATATAAACCGATCCCCCGTTTTGGTTTGCGGAGCCTCTAAGAGAACCAAATTTCATCCGATCTGGCTGAAATTTGGTACATGGTGTTAGTATATGGTCTCTAACAACCATGAAAAAATTGGTCCACATCGGTCCATAATTATATATAGCCCCCATATAAACCGATCCCCCGATTTGGCTTGCGGAGCCTCTAAGAGAAGCAAATTTCATCCGATCCGGCTGAAATTTGGTACATGTTGTTGGTATATGGTCTCTAACAACCATGCAAGAATTGGTCCATATCCGTCTATAATTATATATAGCCCCCATATAAATCGATCCCCAGATTTGTCCTCCGGAGCCTCATGGAGGAGCAAAATTCTTCCGATCCAGTTGAAATTTTGAACATGGTGTTAGAATGTGGTCTCTAACAAACACGCAAGAATTGGTAAGTCTACAAATAATTACGAATCGATATGGACTTTTGCACGGTACGTAGGGAGCCAGAATTGAAATATCGGGGTCGCTTATATGGGGGCTATATACAAATATTGATATGGACCAATTTTTGTGTGATTGGGGATCGGTTTATCTGAGGGCTATATATAACTATAGACCGATATGGATCTAGTTAGGCATGGTTGTTAACGGCCATATACTAGCACAATGTACTAAATTTCAACTGACTCGGACGAAATTTGCTCCTCCAAGAGGCTCCAAAACCAAATCTAGGGATCGGTTTATATGGGGGCTATATATGATTATGGACTGATATGGACCACTTTTAACATGGTTGTTAAATATAATATACGAACCACGTACAAAATTTCAACCAGATCGGATGAATTTTGCTTCTCCAAAAGGCACCGGAGGTCAACTCTGGGGAACGGTTTATATGGGTGCTATATATAATTATGGACTGATATGAACCAATTCCTGCATGGTTGTTGGATACCATATTCTAACATCACGTACCAAATTTCAACCGAATCGGATGAATTTTGCTCTTCCAAGGGGCTCCGGAGGTCAAATCTGGGGATCGGTTTATATGGGGGCTATATATAACTATGGACCGATTTCGACCAATTTTTGCATGGGAGTTTGAGGCCATATATTAACACCACGTACCAAATTTCAACTGAATCAGATGAATTTTGGTCTTCCAAGAGGCTCCGGAGGTCAAATCTGGTGATCGGTTTATATGGGGGCTATATATAATTATGGACCGATGTGGACCAACTTTTGTATGGTTGTTAGAGACCATATACTAACACCATGTACCAAATTTCAGCCGGATCGGATGAAATTTGCTTCTCTTAGAGGCTCCGAAAGCCAAATCGGGGGATCGGTTTATATGGGGGCTATATATAATTATGGACCGATGTGGACCAATTTTTGCATGGTTGTTAGAGACAATATACTAACACCATGTACCAAATTTCAGCCGAATCGGATGAAGTTTGCATCTCTTAGAGGCCTCGCAAGCCAAATCGGGGGATCGGTTTATATGGGGGCTATATATAATTATGGACCGATGTGGATCAATTTTTGCACGATTCCTAGATATCATATACTAACACCATGTACCAAATTTCAGCCGGATCGGATGAAATTTGCTTCTCTTAGAGGCTTCGCAAACCAAATCGTGGGATCGGTTTATATGGGGGCTATATATAATTATGGACCGATGTAGACCAATTTTTTCATGGTTGTTAGAGACCATATACTAACACCATGTACCAAATTTCAGCCAGATCGGATAAAATTTGCTTCTCTTAGAGGCCTCGCAAGCCAAATTTGGGGGTCCGTTTATATGGGGGCTATACGTAAAAGTGGACCGATATGGCCCATTTGCAATACCATCCGACCTACATCAATAACAACTACTTGTGCCAAGTTGCAAGTCGATAGCTTGTTTCGTTCGGAAGTTAGCGTGATTTCAACAGACGGACGGACGGACGGACGGACATGCTCAGATCGACTCAGAATTTCACCACGACCCAGAATATATATACTTTATGGGGTCTTAGAGCAATATTTCGATGTGTTACAAACGGAATGACAAAGTTAATATACCCCCCATCCTATGGTGGAGGGTATAAAAATAAAATTTTAATATGCTTAGGCTTACACATAGGAGCAGAAAAATTAAAGTTTTATCTTTACAAAAGATTTTTGTATTTAGTATATATAGGGATATGCTAAGGTACACATAATAATCTGTTGTTTTTGAGCAAAAAAAATCCTTTATTTTGTAAATTAGATATCTTAGAAAAATACCCTTAAGATTTTACCATAATTTATTTCTTAAATAAAGTATATTATAGAAGATAGCTTCTTAGTCTGCCCTCATGGTTAAAGATGACTTGTGCTATTACCTCTTGCAAAAAAAAAAAAGAAAGAAAAATGCTAAAAAGTGTTGCAATCCTTGACTAGTGGTCTAAGGTGGTTGCCATGATTTGCATATATGCAAATTATTTTCAGTTTACTTTAACACAGTTTTTTTCTGACTTGCAGTCACCACATTGCAAGACCCATTGCATTCACTAAATGGAAGCATTTTCACTTTTTTTCTATGTTCCTTTTTGCCCCATCAAGAAGCCACAAAGGTCGAGCAATTTTCAAGTACTTAGAGCTTGAGTTGAGAGTATGGCCCTGAGCAGATTCTCAAAAGGGGCAGAAAAAAACTGTATGCAAAATGGTTTGGTATTTCTTTCTTTTGACTTATTATTCTTTTCGCTTGGTAATGGTTTAATAAAATGCAAATATTTGTAAAGTAAGTAACCGAAAACGAAGAAAAAGAAACAAAACGAAAAGCTATAGTTTTTGTGCAAGGTTGCCAGGAAATGATTTCTGAGAAATTTAATATTTAATTGTATGGTTTGGTACACAATATTAAATTTATTAAAATGCGATTTTTTTGATTTCTAAAAAGAGATTATTGTATAAGAGATGGGGTTTACTATGATTGAGCAAATATGTACCCACTGTTTATCGAGTATCTGATATGGATTGCAACCAACTTCAAGTTGTTAACATATCTAAGCCCCTCGTCTGAGAGATTTATTCTAGAGTCAGTTGATTGAATTCTACAAGCTTACAAAAAATTTTAATTTATTGCATTCAGAAATAAAGTTATTCGTTATGAAATTCAGGCATGATAGTGTATTATATTTTTTGGCTAAGAAAGCACAACTGGCTATAGTTAAAGCCCTCCACCCTTTAAATTTGAATAAACAAGGGGATATAACCCACCGCCGACGAACTTTTTGGTGTAAAGTCGAAACTGGGATTGAATCCACGACTCTGTGTTGCGGATTCCAATCGAGCCAAAAATAATCTATCAAAGTTTGCAGAAAATTTTAGAAAAAAACAACCAAACTACAAAACAGTCTTATTGCACAAAATTTAAAGTCTGTCAAAATTTTATTTCTTTAACAAATTTTGTCCAAATTTTATTTCTATAGAAAATTTTGTCAAAATTTTATTTATATTAATGTTGTTTTTGTTTTCAGCTTAAATTCATGCATTGACTATACTACAAGTGTAGCCTAACCAACAGAGAAAAGTAGAAAATTTTGTCAAAATTTCTTTAGAAGATTTTATCAAAATTTCTATAGAAAATATTGTCTAAAATTTCTATAGAAAATTTTGTCAAAATTTCATTTCTATAGAAAATTTTATCAAAATTGTATTTCTATAGCAAATTTTGTCAATATTTTATTTCTATAGAGAATTTTATTAAAATTTTGTTTCTATAGAGAATTTTATTTCATTGTCAAAATTTAAGTTCTATAGAAAATTTTGTCCAATTTGTATTTCTTTCAAAAATTTTGTCAAAATATTATTTCTTTAGAAAATTTTGTCCAAATTTTATTTTTATAGACAATTTTATCAAATTTTTTTCTATAGAAAATTGTATCAAATTTTTTTTCTATAGAATTAAAATTTTATCAAAATTTTATTTTTATAGAAATATTTGTCCAAATCATATTCCTATAGAAAATTTTATTTTTATTTCTTTCATTTCTATAGAAAAATTTTTCAAAATTTTATTTCTATAGAAAATTTTGTCAATATATTGTTTCAATAGAAAATTTTGTCAAAATTGTATTTCTATAGAAAATTTTTTCAAAATTTTATTTCTCTAGAAAATTTTGTCAAAATCTTATTTCTATAGAAAATTTGTGCAAAATTTTATTTCTATAGAAAATTTTGTCAACATTTTATTTCTATAAAAAAAATTTTTCAAAATTTTTTTCTATAGAAAATTTTGTCAAAATTGTATTTCTTTTATAAATTTTATCAAAATTTTATTTCTATAAAAAATTTTCTCAAAATTTTATTTCTAAAGCATATATTGTCTAAATTTTATTTCTATGGAAAGTTTTGTCAACATTTTATTCCTATAGAAAATTTTGTCAAAATCTTATTTCTATAGAAAATGTTGTCAAAATTGTATTTCTATAGCAAATATTGTCTAAATTTTATTTATATGGAAAATTTTATCATAATTCAATTTCTATAGAGAATTTTGCCAAAATTTTATTTCTATAGAATTTTGTCAAAATTTTACTTCTATAGAAAATTTTGTAAAAATTTTATTTCTATAGAAAACTTTATAAAAATTGTATTTCAATGGAGAATTTTGCCAAATTTTATTTCTGTAAAAACTTGTGTAAAAATTTTATTTCTATCGAAAATGTTTTAAAAATTTGATTTTTATAGAAAATATTTTAAAAATTTTATTTCTATAGAAAATTTTATCAAAATTTTATTTCTATAGAAAATTTTGTCAAAATTTTATATCTATAGAAAATTTTGTCAAAATGTTATCTCTATAGCAAATATTGTCTTAATGTTATTTCTATAGAAAATTTTTTCAAATTTTTTTTTTTGTATAAAAACTTGTGTAAAAATTTTGTTTCATATTGTCCATATTTTATTTCTAATGAAATTCTCATCAAAATTTTATTTCTATAGAAAAGTTTGTCAAAATTTTATTTCTATAGAAAATTTAGTCAAAATTTTATTTCTATAGAAAATTTTATCAAAATTTTTTTATATAGACAATTTTGTCAACATTTTATTTCTATGGAAAATTTTGTCAAAATTTTATTTCTATAGCAAATATTGTCTTAATTTTATTTCTATAGAAATTTTTATCAAAATTTAATTTCTATAGAAAATTTTGTCAAAATTTGTTTATATAGAAAATTTTGTCAAAATTTTATTTCTATGGAAAATTTTGTCAAAATTTTATTTCTATAGCAAATATTGTCTAAATTTTATTTCTATAGAAATTTTTATCAAAATTTAATTTCTATAGAAAATTTTGTCAAAATTTTATTTCTTTTAAAAATTTTGTCAAAATTTTACTTCTATAGAAAATTTTGTCAAAATTTTATTTCTATAGAAAACTTTATCAAAATTGTATTTCATTGGAGAATTTTGCCAAATTTTATTTCTGTAAATGCTTGTGTAAAAATTTTATTTCTATAGAAAATGTTTTAAAAATTTGATTTCTATAGAAAATATTTTAAAAATTTCATATCTATAGAAAAATTTATCAAAATTTTATTTCTATAGAAAATTTTGTCAAAGTTTTATTTCTATAGAAAATTTTGTTATCAATGATGTTTTCCGCCAGATAATCACAAAGATAAACCACTGGTCTGATATTTCGGGAGCCAAAATATCTTTGACCAAATCATCTATCCTGCATACCTGTAGAAAACAAAATTGCCAACCACGTGATCTATCCATAGACGGTATAGTACTACCATAGGTAGACACGTTAAGAATTTTGGGAATTTTATTTGAAAGGAATTATCGCTGGAGGAAACATATCTTAAAACTAAAGAAAGATCTGATAGGAAGACTAAACATAATAAGGTATCTTTCCAGCCGAAGTTATGCCCATATCAACACACTTATATATTTAGTTAAGTCCTTGGTATTAAGCAAAATTGATTACGGACTTTTTTATATGGAAAATCTTGCCAATCCAATCTAAAATACATAAAATCTGTTTACAATGATTGCATCAGGGCAAGTGTTTATGCTTACCGCACCACACCAACTAATATACTTTATATTGAATCTGGACTTCCCTCACTTGAAGACCGTATTAAGGAGTCCACTAATAGGCTCCTACCAAAAATATTATCTCTTAACTCTTCAGTGATTGATCAAGATGTGTCCATGGTACTAAAAGCTAAAAGATCTCCTAAGTTACCATCAACTATCCACCAGTGCCTACACCATAATACTATTGATTTCAAGGATAAGCTGCCAAAGTACACGTGTAAATTTCCAAATTGGTTGTTCATGGATGACTGCTGCAACTTATATCTGTCCTTTCGCTGTAAAAACAACACACCAACAGAGACATACATTCAGCTTTATAATGAAATTGTCGAACAATTTCCTAATTGGGACCATTTATACACCGGATGACCTAAATACTGCATATGCCGTCGTTAACAAATCTGGTGATATTCTTTCGATAAAAAATATTTCAAACTATGCTTCAGTTTTTTGCGCCGAAGCAGCAGGTATTATTCAGGCATTAAATATAGCTGTAAAATCCAAGAATAAATCCTTAATATTCTCCGACAGTTTATCCGCTGTTTGTAACTTATGCAACACCAGCTGGTACACGGTCAATAATATAAGGGATATGCTAACTAAACACAATAAGAAAATTAAACTCGTGTGGATACCAGGTCATATTGGTATTAGTGGTAACACATATGCTGACTCTGCGGCTAAATATGCCTGCTCGGCGCCCCTTCTTAAAGATCCTTTATTGGAAAAAACCGACCTGATGAAAGCTATTATAACCTCTTTTCGAAAACATATTCACAATATCTATAAACACTACAAACATAAACATTATAACCAAATTAACACTGATTGCACCCAACCATTATACCCAACAAACATTGATAAAAAAAGATTCGTGTATTCTCCCGGCTGCGTATGGGACATACCATTGCAACCCACCAACATCTATTGAACAATAACTCCAACACTTGTGAGAAATGCAGCGCCGTGTTGTCCGTGGACCATATTCTGAAAACCTGTCCCCACTTAAATAATCTAAGAAATTTTATCCTCAACAATAAGGGCATAGAGATGCTTAAAGTCCCCAGCATTGAAAACATTAACGCAATCTATAACTTCATATCAAAATCCAATACACCTATTTAAATATGCCTATAATGTACAAATGATTAGCTGATGGCCTCAGTTGTCAATGCTTTTTATATCTTTATACTAATATTATATTTACTATAAATTTAGTATCAACTATAAATAAATAAATAAATAAATTTTATTTCTATAGAAAGTTTTGTCAAAATTTTATTTCTATAGAAAATTTTGTCAAAATTTTATTTCTATAGAAAATTTTGTCAAAATTTTATTTCTATAGAAAATTTTATCAAAATTTTATTTCTATAGAAAATTTTGTCAAAATTTCTATATAGAAAATGTTTTAACGATTTAATTTCTATAGAAAATATTTTAACGATTTGATTTCTACAGAAAATATTTTAAAAATTTAATTTCTATAGAAAATTTTATCAAAATTTTATTTCTATAGAAAATTTGTGCAAAATTTTATTTCTATAGAAAATTTTGTCAAAATCATATTCCTAAAGAAATTTTATTTCTATAGAAAATTTGTATTTCTATAGATAATTTTGTCAAAATTTCATTTCTATAGAGAATTTTGTCAAAATGTATTAAACGGTCTTCTTTAAATTCCATACATCCACATAGTCTCGCTTTTAGTTTGGTAGAGAAGGAGTTAAAAGTATTGGCTTTAATATTTCAAATTGTTTTTGTACGATTTTTTCCATAGTTTTTGAAAACTCTTAATGATAACGCAGTTATGGACAAACTTTGTACTATCAGCTTAAAAAATCGTCATACCATGTCCACAACTGCTTCAGATGCAGAGACACACACCTCTAAAATCTCTTGTAATCTACAAAAAGGAAAAGAGCTATCAATAAAATGGCTATATTGCTTTTTGGTAAACATTATGTTAAGCCATGTTACTATCGTATCCACATTATTTTTTTGGGATTATGGAAGTATTTTGAAAAACCCCATTACAGTATCCAAGACCACTTCCAAAGTTAATGTCGGGATATAAGCTTTAGCTCTTGAAGCACTATATTGTAGCAAAAGCTTTTAGTCTGTGTGGAGAAAAATATAAAAAAACTGTGGCACAAGAACCCACCAAAATCTGCCAATAACCTAAACGAGTAATAAGCCGGAAATGTAATCATGGTCCCTTGGCCGGAAGTGGCAATTGACGATATTGGTTGAACTTTGGCGGTTGATTGAATTTCAAGTTTGCACTTCATTGATTTACAATTATGGCTAAAAGCATTTTTGTTGTTGTTTCTTTTTCTATGTTCTTAGCGTGTATAAATTGTGTCTGAAACTAATCATCCCAATCACCATTACCACAACCACCACTACCACCAGTAAGAACAGCACCATCATACACCGTCATTGTTAGTAACATAAGCTTAATGCATGGACAGTTAAATGTCTGCTTGCCTATGTCTTTCAAATCTGTCTGTTCTGGCAATAAAGCCGGCTTTTCAAAATGTCTGTCGTTTATTCTTTATTCTGGCCATCCCTTTTGGCTTTCCATATGTCGATTTGGTTTGTGGTACCCATATGTTGCCTTGTCTTCTTATTGTTCTTGTAGTTGTTGCTTTTGTTGTATTATTGGTACTTTAGCCAAATGCAAAATAATCATCCATGTTCACTGTTGCTTTTATAATCCTTCAAAACATTCAAGCAAGGCTAAAGGATATATTGCAAACAGTGGTTTATATACAAAAAATATACACATTGAAATATTATTGAATAAAGTATAAGCTTCATGTAACATTTCACAAATGACTTCAATCGCTAGCATTGTGTTTGGAACACTTGTAAAAAAAATTCTATTATTCATTTTAAGTTTAAGCTTCTGATAGAGACCCCACACTTTTGGCCATGACAATTCAAGTTTTTTTTTCACCACTTAAATCCACTGTTAAATAGCTACCATTTAATACGCAGTCATTAGCCCTTAACCTTTTCATGGGTGTCTCCCCCACACATATAAACACACTCTTGCTTATTCACTCTCTTGAGAGTGGTGAAACCTTAAAATGTTTGGCAAATTGAGCGAGTGAGTGAGTGCGTGTGTGTGTAAGTTCGACCGAATGTTTTGTGAGTATTTAATGTCACTAATACGCTCCCCCATCTCAATATGCAATTGCTTCAGACATTAACTGTTTTAGGTAAATGGATTGTATGGGTTTCTGTAAAAGTACAGTATCGTAGTTATAAATAGGGTTTAAAAATAATTACAAAAAATACTAGTCCGCTTTATTATCCAGTATTACATAAAAGCAAGTAAATACAGACTTAATTTCGGCCGGGCCGAAACTTAAATACCCACCACCATGAATCAAATATAATAGTTTCCTTTGAAAACTCTTCGTCGTAGCGGGCTACTTGATAATATATAGAACTAGAGTAACCCGGCCCGCTTCGCTGTGCCTCCTGAAGCATATTTTCGTTAACTTATGGCGATTTCGATTGGGAAAAAAGGTGCAACATTCTCGAAATTGATTACCAAAAATTAAGGACACTGTCATAAATTTTGGATCCTCTATCCCTCACAATATTATGAATTAACAATAACTTTGGAATGACACTATTATTTGAGCGAAAATACAATGAGGGAAAAAGAAGTGTAACCCCAGGGCAACATATTTTTTGCGAAACGAAAACGCCCTTAGTCAAGCATATCCTTCGATCTGAAAACAAATTCGAAAATATTTGAACTCTTTGAAGAGTAGGGTCAGGCGAAGTCCGGCACAAAAACTGAAGTACTGATTAATCACTCCATGGTTTCCACACATGGTCCCGTACATTTCAAAAAAAAAAAAAAAGAAAACAAGTATATACGGCCGTAAGTACGGCCAGGCTGAATATTATGTACCCTCCACTATGGATTGCGTAGAAACTTCTACGAAAGAATGTCATCCACAATCGAATTACTTGGGTTGTGGTATCTTAAAACTTCTTAACATCGTTTTCTAAATTGTAAGTTAGTCCATACGTAGTATATATTAGACAAAAATGTTATGTATAGGTTAGGTTAGGTGGTAGCCCGATGTATCAGGCTCACTTAGACTATTCAGTCCATTGTGATACCACATTGGTGAACTTCTCTCTTATCACTGAGTGCTGCCCGATTCCATGTTAAGCTCAATGACAAGGGACCTCCTTTTTATAGCCGAGTCCGAACGGCGTTCCACATTGCAGTGAAACCACTTAGCGAAGCTTTTGAAACCCTCAGAAATATCACCAGCATTACTGAGGTGGGATAATCCACCGCTGAAAAACATTTTGGTGTTCGGTCGAAGCAGGAATCGAACCCACGACCTTGTGTATGCAAGGCGGGCATGCTAACCATTGCACCACGGTGGCTCCCAATATGTATAGGTAAGTCTACAAATAATTACGAATCGATATGGACTTTTTGCACGATACGTAGAGAGGCTGAATTGAAATATGGGGGTCGCTTATGTGGGGGTTATATACAATTATGAACTTAATATGGACCAATTTTTGTGTGATTGGGGATCGATTTATCTGAGGGCTATATATAACTATAGACCGATATGGCCCTAGTTAGGCATGGTTGTTAACGGCCATATACTAGCACAATGTACCAAATTTTAACTCACTCGTCCTCCAAGACTCCTCCAAGAGGCTCCAAAACCAAATATCGGGATCGGTTTATATGGGGGCTATATATTATATATTATTATGGACTGATATGGACCAGTTTTGGCGTGGTTGTTAAATATCATACACTACCTCCGCGTACGAAATTTCAACCAGATCGTATGAATTTTGCTTCCCCATAAGGCACCGGAGGTCAAATCTGTGGATCGGTTTATATGGGAGCTATATATAATTATGGACTGATATGAACCAATTCCTGCATGGTTGTTGGATACAATATACTAACATCACGTACCAAATTTCAACTGAATCGGATGAATTTTGCTCTTCCAAGGGGCTCCGGAGGTCAAATCTGGTGATCGGTTTATATGGGAGCTATATATAATTATGGACCGATTTCGACCAATTTTTGCATGATCATTAGAGACGATATACTTACACCATGTACCAAATTTCAACGGAATCGGATACATTTTGCTCTTCCAAGAGGCTCCGGAGGTCAAATCTGGGGATCGGTTTATATGGGGGCTATATATAATTATGGACCGATATGGTCCAATTTTAGCATGATCATTAGAGAACATATACCAACACCATGTACCAAATTTCAGCCGGATCGGATGAAATTTGCTTCTTTTAGAGGCTCCGCAAGCCAAATCGGGGGATCGGTTTATATGGGGGCTACCCATTTTTGCATGGTTATTAGAGACCATAAACTAACACCACCTACCAAATTTCAGCCAAATCGGATGAAATATTCTTCTCTCAGAGGCTCCGCATGCCACACATGGGGGTCCGTTTATATGGAGGATAAACGTAAAAGTGGACCGATATAGCCCATTTGCAATACCATCCGGCCTACATCAATAGCAACTACTTGTGCCAAGTTTCAAGTCGATAGCTTGTTTCATTCGGAAGTTAGCGTGATTTCAACAGACGGACGGACGAACGACCGGACATGCTTAGGTCGACTCAGAATTTCACCACGATCCAGAATATATATACTGTATGGGGTCTTAGAGCAATATTTCGATGTGTTACAAACGGAATGACAAAGTTAATATACCACCCATCCTATGGTGGAGGGTATAAAAATACTGGTCCGATTATTATCCAGTATTACATAACAACTAGTATATACAGCATTAATTTCGGCCAGGCCGAAACATAAATACCCACCACCATGAATCAAATATAATACACCTAGACCTCGCTTTACGTCGCAGATACGTTGAAAAAACACGACGCAAAGGGAATTATGAGTTTCTATGGCAAACCGTGCAAAGATTGGAGGCAGATAACAACGCAACTTCGAAAATCTAACGACGCAAAGTGAAAACTAGTACTAATTCAGCAGCGACGCAACTTCGAAACAACGCAAAACGAAACGACGCAAAGCGAGGTCTGGGTGTAGTTTCCTTTGAAAACTCTTCGTCGTAGGGGGCTACTTTGTAATATATTGAATTTCAGGGGGTTTGAAGGCAATTTACCAACGCTTCCCGAAGATAAATTTAAAGGTTCTACCTACAAAGACTATATCAGATTCTGGATTTATAACAAACATTTTTGTTTGAGTTTTAAAGGAATCACAAATATCTCGTGTATGTTAAGTGTGCATGAAAATGATGGAAGAACGCCTTGATTTGAAATCTAAACTTTATAGATTTTTACCCCCATAATTAAAATGATTAGAAGAAGTAAAATCTAGAAATTTTACTTTCATTTTCAAGCAATTTTCATGATCAGTGCGCGCATGGGTACTCTGCCAAAAAAATGAACCGATACACGCCAAATTCAGCACATTTAATTGTGGTTCTGAAAAACCTACAAAATCTAAATTCCAAATCGGTGGGAAAGGGGGTTATATCAAAATCTGTACCGATAAACAATATATTCGGAACACCTATTTATGATCCTATGATCGGAAACCCTATTTCCTAGATTTCAAATTTCTGGCAAATTAAAAAAAACTACGGTTTCTAGAAGCCCAAGAGGTAAATTCAAGAGGTCGGTCTATAGGAGGGCTATGCCAAAACATGAACCGATGCACACCTTTTCGCCACACGTATTTGTGGTCATAAAATACCTCTAGATTTCAAATGTCAAGTAAATCGGATAGAAAATACAATTTCTAAAAGCCCAAGAAGTAAAATCGGGAGATCGGTCTATATGGGGACTGTACCATAACATGCAACGATATGCACCATTTTCAGTGCACCTTTATGAGGTCATAAAATTTCTCTAAATTTCAAATTTCAGGCAAATTGGACTGTAAATATGGTTTCTAGAAGCCCAAGAAGTAAAATCGGGAGATCGGTCTATATAGGGGCTATACCAAAACATGGACCTATAGGCACCATTTTCAGCACACCAATTTGTGGTCCTACAATTCCTCTAAATTTCAAATATCAGGCAAATCGGACTGTAAATATGGCTTCTAGAAGCCCAAGAAGTAAAATCGGGAGATCGGTCTATATGGAGACTGTAGCAGTCCCCAGCGCACGTTTTTGTGGTCATAAAATTCCTCTAAATTTCAAATTTTAGCCAAGTCGGATTGTAAATTTGGTTTCTAGAAGCACAAGAAGTAAAATCGGGAGATCGGTCTATATAGGGGCTATACCAAAACATGAACCAATATATGTATAGGGCTATACCCATTTTCGACACACCTATTTGTGCTTCTAAAATACCTGTTGATTTCCAATTTCAGACAATTCGGATAGAAAATACGGCTTCTAACAAGAAACCTGCAAACAAGAAGCGAATCTGTGCCGAATCTCTTGCAGGACGATAGCGCCATTATTGAAAGCTGTAGCGTGATTACAACGGACAGACGACACAGACGGACATGTTATATCGTCCTAGAATCTTTCCCTGATCAAGGATGTATATACTTTATATGGTCGGAAATCGATGTGTTACAAATGGAATGACAAACTGATTATACCCATCTCACCATTCTATGGTGGTGGGTATAAAAAATAATGACAGAATATACAACCAACATTTTAGGACACACACACGTAATATTAAAAACAAGTAAGGAAAGTCTAAAGTCGGGCGGGGCCTACTATATTATACCCTGTACCACTTTGTAGATCTAAATTTTCGATACCATATCACATCCGCAAAATCTATAGACTCAAAATTTAAGTTGGCTAATGCACTAGGGTGGAACACAGTTTTAGTAAAAAAATTTGGGAAACATTTAAATCTGAAGCAATTTTAAGGAAACTTCGCAAAAGTTTATTTATGATTTATCGCTCGATATATATGTATTAGAAGTTTAGGAAAATTAGAGTCATTTTTACAACTTTTCGACTAAGCAGTGGCGATTTAACAAGAAAAAATTAGTATTTTCACCATTTTTGTCGAAATCAGAAAAACATATATATGGGAGCTATATCTAAATCTGACCCGATTTCAATCAAATTTGGCACACATAACTATACTACCAATTGTAATCCTTGTGCAAAATTTCAAGCTAATCGGGATAAAACTCTGGCTTCTGGGTCCATATTAGTGCATATCGGGCGAAAGATATATATGGGAGCTATATCTAAATCTGAACCGATTTCTTCCAAAATCAATAGGGTTCTATTCTGACCCAAATTAGGAACATATGCTAAATTTGAAGGCGATTGGACTTAAATTGCGACCTAGACTTTGATCACAAAAATGTGTTCACAGACAGACAGACGGACATGGTTATATCGACTCAGGGAGCAATCCTGAGCATTATTGCCAAAGACTCCATGTGTCTATCTCGTCTCCTTCTGGGTGTTACAAACATATGCACTAACTTATAATACCCTGTTCCACAGTGTGGCGCAGGGTATAACGAATTTCTTTAATATAAATTGATATATAATCATTACTACAACCACCGATAGACGGGTCTTTGGATGTAATGATGTAATGGCCGGCCCTGAGACGATCTAGCCATGTCCGTCTGTTAACACATTTGTGTGATCAATGTCTAAGTTGTAGTTCTAGTCCAATCGATTTCGAATTTGGCACAGTATGTCTTCTGGGTCAGAATAGATAAACCTATTGATTTTGGAAGAAATCGGTCCAAAGCCCTTGCAAAAATCAGAGCCATGTCCCAACATAAATCTGCTATTAAACTTGAACTAACTTCTAACCCCAAATGGGCGATTTTTTTTCCTTACTTGTTCCCCCTATTCCTTAGATTAACTGCGCCTATGACATTCAGCTTTTGGGTATTTTGCACCCATATTGAAAATCTCTATCACCTTGTATTTCCCATTACTAACCCCACAATTCCATGTCGATATTAAGCCATATCGGTTTGTTACTTATACCCTATCCCCCCACTTGCACACAATTTATTTTACATGTCGCGTATTTGGAGACCTTTGGCATACACCCATATTGTAGACCTTTATTCTAATTGGCCATTTGTGTGCGGCGCAAAAATTCAATGTTATGCGACATTAAGCGATTGCATTAATGTCCTGTGTTTTGTCCAAAAGATTAATCAATGACATTTGATTTTATGGATTCATTTGTGGACTACCGTCAGACGGATGTATTAGGGTGATTACATGGAAGATAATGGGAAATTTGATACAATGTCGTGGCCATCAATGAGCCATCAGATTTGTGTTGTGGTTGAAAGGTGGTTAAGACTAACAAATGATTTAAATTTATTTGATTTTCTTTGAAGAGACATGGTATTGGCGATTTTGTATGTGTGTGAAAGCAATGTTCTCGATTCAATCAAAATTTGAAGGATGGATGTGTTTCAGATTTAAAAATGAAATAAAAACAAGTAAGGAACGTCTAAAGTCGGGCGGGACCGACTATATTATACCCTGCACCACTTTGTGGATCTACAGTTTCGATATCATCTGAAATCTTTCAAATTTCATTTGGGTGATATATAAAGGGTGGTTAAATTGTAAGGGCCGATGTTGAATGTGAACCACACCTAAACGCCAAGTTTTTTTTCGAAATTTATTTGACATTTCTCTATTTCAGACTTACTCAATTTGAACCATGGAGAGATACACAATCCAACAACGTGCTAAATGGTTCCAAGAAATGGCAACAGTGGATGATCAATTTTCGAAGAAAATCATCTTCAGTGATGAAGCACATTTTCACCTCAGTGGATTCGTCAATAAACAGAATTGCCGCATTTGGGCGAATGAGAATCCAAGAGTGATTGTCGAAAAACCAATGCACCCACAAAGAGTGATTGTTTGGTGCGGTTTATGGGCTGGCGGCATCATCGGGCCGTCTTTTTTCAAAACTGAGGCCGGTCATGCAGTTACTGTGAATGGTGTTCGCTATCGTGAGATGATAACGAACTTTTTATGGCCCGTATGGGCCATAAGATATGAATGTGGACGATATGTGGCTTCAGCAGGACGGTGCCACTTGCCACACAGCTAACGAAACAATGGCTCTTTTGCGCAACAAATTCAATGGCCGTGTTATCTCACGTAATGGCGATGTAAATTGGCCGCCAAGATCATGTGATTTGACACCGCTGGATTTTTTTCTTTGCGGTTATTTGAAAGAAAAGGTGTACGTCGATAAGCCAGCAACAATTCAAGAGCTAAAGGATGAGATAATTCGGCATATTAACGGCATAGAACCTCCATTATGCCTCAGCATCATCGAAAATTTGGACCATCGGATGAAGGTGTGCCACCGAGGTCGCGGCGCCCATTTGGCCGATATTTTGTTCCATACATAATTGACTAATACCAATATATCATAATAAAATAAAATTACAATAATTTCCTAAATAGGTTGTGTTTTATTCAAAATCAACATCGGCCCTTGAAATTTTAACAACCCTTTATAAAGGTGTATGTTCCCAAATATATACATTTAAGTCTGAACTGACTATATATTTGAGGTTTCTTAGAGGCCAATATATTTAAGTATTCTTAGAAAATCTATTCACTTAAAATTTAAGTCGATTAATGCCCTGGGGGTGGAACACAATGTTAGTAAAAATATAACATTGTTTAAATCTGAAACCATTTTGAGGCAACTTCGCAAAAATGCAAATTTTTATGACATATAGGTCGATTAGAAATGTAGGAAGATTGGAGACGTCTTAACCTGTTTTCGACTAAGCAGTGGCTATTTTACAAGGACAATATTGGTATTTTGACAATTTTTGTAGAAATCAGAAAATCAACATACACCGAAAAAAAGTAAACTGTTTTATAGAAAGAATGAACTACCACGCACGAAAATTGAACTAAATATTACTCTACATTTTTAGATTTCCACAAAGCGTTGTTAAAACCAGGGCTGTGGAGTCGGAGCCGGAGTCTTGGAGTCGGAGTCTGAATGTTTTTTTCGCCGCAAGTGGTGCAAAAATGACGCAGAAGCGATGAATTTAACATGGGCTTGTCATAGGACGGAAGTCCATTTCAACAGCCGTTGCACTGAATTTGCATCACCTCTTTAGGTGTGATCCGAATTCAATGTTTTGGATGTAAATTAAAAAAATCAAATAAATAATTTTTATAATTTTTAATGGATTCTAACGCTTGTCGGAAACGTTTGACCTCAAATATTTTCAAAAATGCACAATTTTTCCAGATTTGATTTAGCTTTTTTTTCGACAAAATTTAAATGATTTGTACCATTTTATGAATTCTTACTCTGTTGTTAACCTATTTGAAACAAAAAAGTCGAAATTACCCATGAAAATTATGAAAAAAACAAGTTATAAAAAATTGAATTAAAAGAACTTCCTGGGTAGTTAAAATAAAGAACATCATAGGGTGTGCATCTTCTGGAAGTGCTTTTATAGTTCTGCCTTTGGAAGAACTTCCAAATTTTTTTGCTGGGATGTACTACCACCACGTACCAAATTTCAACCAGATCGGATGAATTTTGCTTCTCCAAAAGGCACCGAAGGTCAAATCTGGGGATCGGTTTATATGGGGGCTATATATAATTATGGACTAATATGATCCAATTCCTGCATGGTTGTTGGATACCATATACTAATATCACGTATCAAATTTGAACCGAATCGGATGAATTGTGATCTTCCAAGGGGCTCCGGAGGTCAAATCTGGGGATCGGTTTATATATAATTATGGACCGATTTCTACCAATTTTTGCATGGGTGTTTGAGGCCATATAAAGGGTGATTCTTTTGAGGTTAGGATTTTCATGCATTAGTATTTGACAGATCACGTGGGATTTCAGACATGGTGTCAAAGAGAAAGATGCTCAGTATGCTTTGACATTTCATCATGAATAGACTTACTAACGAGCCACAACGTCGAATTTTCAGTGAATGGGCCCTAGAAAAGTTGGCAGAAAATCCGCTTTTTTATCGACAAATTTTGTTCAGCGATGAGGCTCATTTCTGGTTGAATGGCTACGTAAATAAGCAAAATTGCCGCATTTGGAGTGAAGAGCAACCAGAAGCCGTTCAAGAACTGCCCATGCATCCCGAAAAATGCACTGTTTGGTGTGGTTTGTACGCTGGTGGAATCATTGGACCGTATTTTTTCAAAGATGCTGTTGGACGCAACGTTACGGTGAATGGCGATCGCTATCGTTCGATGCTAACAAACTTTTTGTTGCCAAAAATGGAAGAACTGAACTTGGTTGACATGTGGTTTCAACAAGATGGCGCTACATGCCACACAGCTCGCGATTCTATGGCCATTTTGAGGGAAAACTTCGGAGAACAATTCATCTCAAGAAATGGACCGGTAAGTTGGCCACCAAGATCATGCGATTTGACGCCTTTAGACTATTTTTTGTGGGGCTACGTCAAGTCTAAAGTCTACAGAAATAAGCCAGCAACTATTCCAGCTTTGGAAGACAACATTTCCGAAGAAATTCGGGCTATTCCGGCCGAAATGCTCGAAAAAGTTGCCCAAAATTGGACTTTCCGAATGGACCACCTAAGACGCAGCCGCGGTCAACATTTAAATGAAATTATCTTCAAAAAGTAAATGTCATGGACCAATCTAACGTTTCAAATAAAGAACCGATGAGATTTTGCAAATTTTATGCGTTTTTTTTAAAAAAAAAGTTATCAAGCTCTTAACAAATCACCCTTTATTAACACCACGTATCAAATTTCAACTGAATCAGATGAATTTTGGTCTTCGAAGAGGCTCAAATCTGGTGATCGGTTTATATGGGAGCTATATATAATTATGCACCGATGTGGACCAATATTTGCATGGTTATTAGAGACCATATACTTACACCATGTACCAAATTTAAGCCGGATCGGATTAAATTCGCTTCTCTTAGAGTCTCCGCAAGCCAAATCGGGAGATCGGTTTATATGGAGGCTATATATAATTATTGACCGATGTAGACCAATTTTTGTATGGTTGTTAAGGACCATATATTAACACCATGTACCAGATTTCAGTCGGATCGGATGAAATTTGCTTCTCTTAGAGGATCCGCAAGCCAATTCTAGGGATCGGTTTATCTGGGGGATATATATAATTATGGACCGATGTGGACCAATTTTGGTATGGTTGTTAGAGACCATATACTAACACCATGTACCAAATTTCAAACGAATCGGATGAATTTTGCTCTTCCAAGGGGCTCCGGAGGTCAAATCTGGTGATCGGTTTATATGGGGGCTATATATAATTACACGCACAGAAAAAACATGTTTGGACATGGTTGCCGCATCCATTTAATGCTTATTTAGAGTATGTAATTGTCGCGAAAACCATGTATTTTGTCTTTGTAAAAATAATTTTCGAGCGGAGAAAAATATATGTTGGCAATAAGCATTTAAATGGTTCTCAAATGCCGCAAACATGTTCTATTATTTAAATGATAGAATTTGAGACCATTATATGGTCAGGAAAATCATGTATCTGACCATTCAATTTTTTTACTTTTTTGCAGAGAAAAAAATATTTTTATAGTTTATGTATAGACATGTCTACAACCATTACATGGCCATAAAGACCATGTACATTGTTTTCGTGACCATTTAATTTTTTAATTTTTTTGCAGCGAAAAGAATTTTATAAAAACATTGAGCAGGTACACACGATTTTCATTTTGCGCGTCAGTCGTGTGTTGATTGTTTCTTGGAATGGACGGAGAATACGGAATTATTGTGTTTTGTGTTAATTTATTTATTCAGAAATGGCATGTGGTTTTATGTGAATACAAACAAGGAAAGTGTAATTGAAAAAAATATACCTGGTTTTTGTTCTGCATTTTGATATATGGTATAATTTATTTTTATTTGCAGTTACATGATGTCTGCGATTGTACATTTGATGGTCACGAAGTAAGTATGGAATGATTACTTATTGTTGAAATTGAACCAAACTAGAGTGTGTAAAAATATGTGAAGTTTGCTTGCACGACATTATAAATACAAATAAACAATGAATTAGTTTATAAATAAATAAAAACAAATAAATAAAGTTGATTTTGTGTTTTCTTTTCTCAAGTGGCGTCCTTTTTTCGACGACGAAAAAAGTTTTTTCATAAAAATCAAAACATTTTAGGTTGTGACCATGTTCTTTTAACTAGAAGAAAAACATTTTAGATCGTGACCATTGTCTTTTAATGGAAACAAAATTCTTTTTATCAATATAATAACATTTTAGATGAGGACAATTGTATTTTTCTTAGAACCATGTTCACTGAGCCAACATGGTTGCAGGTTAAAATGTTACATGGTCGCCGCAAAAATAGCTGCTATCATATTATTTTGCTCTTCGAATATGATTGTGGCAATCATGTTTCTTCTCTGCGTGTATGGACCGATGTAGACCAATTTTTTATGGTTGTTAGAGACCACATATTAACACCATGTACCTAATTTCAGCCGGATCAGATGAAATTTGCTTCTTTTAGAGGCTCCGCAAGCCGAATCTGGGGATGGCTTTATATGGAGGCTATTCATAATTATGGACCGATGTGGACCAATTTTTGCATGGTTGTTGCAGACCATATACTAACATCATGTACCAAATTTCAGCCGGATCGGATGAAATTTGCTTCTCTAAGAGGATCCGCAAGGCAATTCTGGGGATCGGTTTATATGTGGCTATATATAATTATAGACCGATGTGGAACAATTTTTGCGTGGTTGTTAGAGACCATATACTAACACCATGTACCAAATTTCAGCCGGATCGGATGAAATTTGCTAGAGGCTCCGCAAGCAAAATCGGGGGATCGGTTTATATGGGGGCTACATGTAATTATCCACCGATGTGGACCAATTTTTGCATGGGGTCCGTTTATTTGGGGGCGGACGGACGGACGGACATGCTTAGATCGACTCAGAATTTCACCACGACCCAGAACATATATACTTTATGGGGAATTAGAGCAATATTTCGATGTGCTACAAACGGAATGACTAAGTTAATATACCTCCTATGGTGGAGGGTATAAAAATGAACTAAAATAAAGAAGAAAATCATTGGCGCCAAATGATCACTATTTTAACCATACAGTAGTTCATTCTTACTATCTTTGGGAATCGTACGAAAATCTTCGTGTGCTTTAGTTCATATTGAACTTATGTCATGAAACATTATATCCACGTTTAGTTCATAAAATTTTTGAGACATACTTGAAACAAGTAAGATCTCATTGAATTGCAGAAAATTTCGAAAAAAAATAATAAAATTTAAATAGCAAATAATGTTTATACCCTCCACCATAGGATGGGGGTATATTAACTTTGTCATTCCGTTTGTAACACATCGAAATATTGCTCTAAGACCCCATAAAGTATATATGTTCTGGGTCGTGGTGAAATTCTGAGTCGAGCTAAGCATGTACGTCCGTCCGTCTGTTGAAATCACGCTAACTTCCGAACGAAAGAAGCTATCGACTTGAAACTTAGCACAAGTAGTTGTTATTAATGTAGGTCGGATGGTATTGAAAATGGGCCATATCGGTCCACTTTTACGTATAGCCCCCATATAAAGGGACCCTTAGATTTGGCTTGTGGAGTCTCTAACAGAAGCATATTTCATCCGATCCGGCTGAAATTTGGTACATGGTGTTGGTATATGGTCTCTAACAACCATGCAAAAATTGGTCCACATCGGTCCATAATTATATGTAGCCCCATATAAACCGATCCCCAGATTTGGCCTGCGAAGCCTCAAAGAGAAGCAAATTTCATCCGATCTTGTTGAAATTTGGTACATGGTGTTGGTATATGGTCTCTAATAACCGTGCAAATATTGGTCCACATCGGTCCATAATTATATATAGCCTTATATAAACCGATCCCCAGATTTAGCTTGCGGAGCCTCAAAGAGAAGCAAATTTCATCCGATCCGGCTGAAATTTGGTACATGGTGTTGGTATATGGTCTTCAACTACCATGCAAAAATTGGTCCACATTGGTCCATAATTATATATAGCCCCCATATAAACCGATCCCCAGCTTTGACTTGCGGAGCCTCAAAGAGAAGCAAATTTCATCCGATCTTGCTGAAATTTGGTACATGGTGTTGGTATATGGTCTCTAATAACCATGGAAAAATTGGTCCACATCGGTCTATAATTATATATAGCCCCCATATAAACGTTCTCCAGATTTGACCTCCGGAGCCTCTTGGGGGAGCAAAATTCATCCGATCCGGTTCAAATTTGGAACGTGGTGTTAGTATATGGTCGCTAACAACCATACCAAAATTGGTCCATATCGGTCTATAGTTATATATAGCCGATCTCCAATCACACAAAAATTTGTCCATATCGGTTCATAATCATGGTCGCCACGCGAGCCAAAAATAATCTACCAAAATTTTCTTTCTATAGAAAATTTTTTCAAAAATTTTATTTCTATAGAAAATTTTGTTAAAATTTTATTCGGTTTATAATCATGGTTACCACTCAAGCAAAAAATAATCTACCAAAATTTTATTTCTTTAGAAAATTTTGTCAAAATTTTATTTCTATAGAAAATTTAGTCAAAATTTTATTTCTATAGAAAATTTTGTTAAAATTTTATTTCTATAGAAAATTTTTGTTAAAATTTTTTTTCTATAGAAAATTTTTAAAAATTTTATTTCTATAGAAAATTTTTAAATGCATATATCATTTTTTAAAAATTTTATTTCTATAGAAAATTTTTAAAAATTTTATTTCTATAGAAAATTTTGTTAAAATTTTATTTCTGTAGAATATTTTATCAAAATTTTATTTCTAAAGAAAATTTTGTGAAAATTTTATTTCTATAAAATTTTTTTTTTAATTTTATTTCTATAGAAAATTTTTTTAAAATTTTTTTTCTATAGAAAATTTTGTCAAAATTTTATGTCTATAGAAAATTTTGTCAAACTGAATTATATACGTATTTGACCGATCTTTTTTGATTTAATATATACCACGTATGGACATACATACAATTAAAAAGACGGTGTTAGGAGGTTTTAAGATACCTTGCCATTGGCAAGCGTTACCGCAACTTAAGTATTTCGATTGTGGATGGCAGTGTTTAGAAGAAGTTTCTACGCAATCCATGGTGGAGGGTACATAAGCTTCGGCCTGGCCGAACTTACGGCCGTATATGATTGTTTTCCAATAAAAATAAGTTAAATTTAGCGTTAGTTTAACTACGGAAATTTCTTTGTGTGCGAAGTTGAAGTTAATTGGATTACGTTAGATCTACGTGATAGGTACCTTCGAAATCCATCAGAATTTTATTGAGGACTAAAATTTAAAATTTTCTATAAATAGTTTTTTTTTCGAAAATCTCCCATTATATTTATTTATGCTTCGGTCATAATGATTGGCCCCAGACATCTTTTCAATTCAACCCCAAGAGAAATATTTCTTAAGTCCCCCTTTTCAGTGAATACAACAATTGCATCACATCACATCTTAAATCCCTGTCATCAATGTCCCCATATTCATAGCAATCCTTGTCCATAGATCCAAGTCAACGTTTGCTAATTTAGCTGGGATATGTAAACACCACCAGTTACCATAGCTTTGGGCCATTAGAGTCATGCTACCCCAATGATTATCCTTGACCTTTTATGCATACTAGCTAGAAGTCTATTCAAGAGTCAACATCACATGGAAGATAACTAGAGAATGATTCAAGCCTATTATGGAGATTTTTTCTTTGTCCAAAAAAAGTATAAACACTCAAGGATAACCAGCCAAGCTAACTGGTCTGAATTGATATTTTAGGAAGGGGGATAGTTTTTGGAGGATATGTGTGGTGTATATGGCTTCCCGCATACGAACTAAAGCTAACCATATACGTGTGTATCTATGCCCGCTGTTGGTTGGTACTTATTTTTTATGAACCCCAAGAGCAAATAAGAATATTTCTTCGTTCCAAGATTACTGTTGCTTGTTCACATCAGGGTCACTTTATTTTATGACCATGTTAAGGTCATTCTAGTCATCATCGTACTCATCATTGTCAATGAAAAAAAAACGACTGCCAAAGAATGACGTTGGTTGTTTTTTATCTTCTACACATTAGCATATGGTTGGGGATTATATAAGGATATTAGACCATCATTAGGTGATGTGGGTAGGTCATATGGGAAAAAATCAATAAAAGATTGGAGAAGTAGAGGAAGCAAGAAATTATCCCTTGGATCCCATTGAATTTCCAATCCCCCCCACGGTGTCACTGTATTACTAAATTTTATTTGAATAGACTCATAAGCTTATAAATAAACTTTTTTTTTTACTATAATGAGGGGCATCGACGAAAAATCGATTTGAAAAAAAAAAAATCGAACCCTACTATCACATTTACCTCTTGGCATTTCCATGTTGTGACCATAAGTTCCCTTATGACCACTATCGAATTGCAGACAATCTAATACTGCTGCTGCAGTTAGGGTCAAAAGTTTTCTTTTTATTTGTTTGCTGAACAATGTTTTCTCTAGTTGCTGGTGTTTGATTTTTTAGTTTTTATTGGGCCCACAATTTGCTGGGGTCAACAATGGTAATGATCATAATAAAAACCATATTGAAATCATGTTAAAGGGCCATTACTGTTAGTTCATGTAGTCCATGTCCATTTCCATGTCAGCATGTAGATAATTTGTTCAAATTCAATTGAGTGGATGAATAAAATTCCAAATTGATAGTAGAGGGTTAGGATAAATTCAAAAGTTAAAGTCCTTTCCTGAGGGGAGATTTACTTTTGGAAATTTGAATTTAATTGTAATACGAGTTAAAGTTTTCCAAATGAATTGGAAGGACTTTTCATGGATGAGCGTAAAGTTTTCGAGTTCATGAGTTAAAGAGATGATTTTAATTCTAAAGATTTTTAAAAATTAAAACTAAATTGAAATTGTCTTTAATGCAGTGAAATATGCTCCTCCACACTGAAAAAAATATTGTCGTGAGGTCAAAGATTTCATGTCTTTAAAATACGAATGCAAATTTTGCTTAGCACGGAAGACGCAATTCTCTACCATAAAGTTTTTTTCCTTGTCCAAAAGTCGATAAACTTTTCAATGAAGTCGTATTATCCTTATAATTAAGTGATTTCACTTAAAAATTGGTATCATAACATGAAAGAAAAAAAATTTTGGCTAAGGTCAACTTGACTTTAATAACTCAGAAAAATTCTTTACATTTAATGAAATTGTCTTTAAATTTGTTGCCTTTTTGCATCTTGACTACAAAGCAAAATATCGTTCAAATATAGGACATATTTTTCAACACTTCATTTTAAAGACGTTTATTACTTGAAACATATCATAATTTCTACTGGAAATCAAGTCTTAATTTGGAAAATAAAGTTGTCGTTAACTCGTTTTTAAAGGACTTTGATAGCATATGAAGAAAAAAAAACTGAAAAAGCGAAAAAATAAAATTTGCTTCCTAGAAGCAAGTGCACAAAACTAGAATTTTAAAGAGAATTGTGTCTTAAAAGTATCCTTACTTGTATTCTCCGCATCTTTGGCTCGGAATCAATGCCAAAATTTTTAACGTAAAGACAAAATCTTTGGAACCGGGCATGCTTTTTTTTCAGTGCAGGAAGCTCAAGAAATCAACCTTGGGGACCGGTTTGTAAAAAGGCTAGATTAGTTGTAATGGCAGCCCCACTTATCTCTTATCACTGAGTGCAGCCCGTCAAACAAACAAAACTAAAGTTTTGACAAAATTTTCTATAGAAATAAAGTTTTGACAAAATTTTCTACAGAAATAAAATTTTGTAAAATTTCCTATAGAAACAAAATGTTGACAAAATTGTTTATAGAAATAAAAATTTGACAACATTTTCTATAGAAATAACATTTTAAAAAAATTTTTCTATAGATATACAATTTTTACAAAATTTTCTGTAGAACTATAATTTTGACAAAATTCTTTATAGAAATAAAGTTTTGACAAAATATTCTATGGAAATAAAATTTCAACAAATTTTCAATAGGAACAAAATGTTACCACAATTTTTTATAAAAATAAAATTTTCACAAAATTTTCTATAGAAATAAAATTTTGACAAAATTTATTTTAAGTATAAAACATTTTGAGACAATTTTCTATAGAAATAAAATTTCAATAGGAACAAAATGTTGGCATAATTTTTTATAAGAATAAAATTTTCACAAAATTTTCTATAGAAATTAAAATTTTGACAAAATTTTTTTTAATAATAAAACATTTTGACACAATTTTCTATAGAAATAAAATTTCAACAAAATTTGTATAAGAATAAAATTTTGACAACATTTTGACAAAATTTTCTATAGAAATAAAATTTTGACAAATATTTCTATAGAAATAAAATTTCTACAAATTTTCTATAGAAATAAAATTTCAACAAAATTTTTTATAAAAAAAAGTACTGTGGAGACTTTCTCTACATTTTTTTTTATAAAAAAAATTTTTTTTTATAATGTTTTGACAAGATTTTCTATACACATAAAAATTTCCCAATTTTTTCCATAGAAATAAAATTTTGACAAAATTTTGTATGGAAATAAAATTTTCACAAAATTTTCTATAGAAATAAAGGTTTCACAAAATTTTCTATCTATTTTGACAAAATTTTCTATAGATATAACATTTTGAAAAAACTTTTTATAGAAATAAAATTTTGACAAAATTTTCAATAGGAATAAAATGTTGTTAATAAATAAAATGTTAAAAACAAAATTTTTATAAGAATAACATTTTGTCAAAATTTGTCAAAATTTTTTGTAGAAATAAAATGTTGACAAATATTTCAATAGAAGTAAAATTTCAACAAATTTTCTATAGAAATAAAATTTCAACAAAATTTTTACAAGAACAGCATTTTGACCAAATTTTGTAAAATATTCAAATTTTGACAAAATTTTCTATAGAAATAAAGTTTTGACAAAATTTTCTATCGAAATTAAATTTTGAGAAAATTTTCTATATAAATGAAATTTTGAGAAAATTTTCTATAAAAAATTAAATTTAGAGAAAATTTTCTATAGCAATAAAATTTCAGAAAAAGTTTTTATAGAAATAAAATTTTGACAAATTTTTCTATAAAATAAAATACTGTGGACACTTACTCCACATTTTTTTTATTTTGAACAAACTTTTTGTAAAAATAAAATTGTGACAAAAAACTTTCTATAAACATACAATTTTGCCAAATTTTTCCATAGAAATAAAATTTTGACAAAATTTTGTATAGAAATAAAATTTTCACAAAATTTTCTATAGAAATAAAGGTTTCACTAATTCACTATTTATTTTGCAAAAAAATTTTCTATAGATATAACATTTTGAAAAAACTTTCTGCAAAAATAAAATTTTGACAAAATTTTCAAAAGGAACAAAATGTTGACAAAATTTGTTATAAGAATAAAATGTTGACAAAACTTTCTATAGAAATAAAATTTTGGCAGAATGTTCAATAGGAATAAAATTTTGAAAAAAAATTTATAGGAATAAACTATTGACAAAATTTTTATAAGAATAACTTTTTGTCAAAATTTTCTATAGGAATACAATTTTGACAAAATCTTCAAAAGGAAAAAAATTTTGACAAATTTTTGAATATGAATACAATTTTGACAAAGTTTTCTTTAGATGTTAAAAGAATGTTAAAACATTTTTATAAAAATAACATTTTGTCCAAATTTGCCAAAGGAATACAATTTTGTCAAAATTTTCAATAGTTATAAATTTTTTACAAAATTTTCAATAGGAATAAAATTTTTATAAGAATAAAATTTTCAAAAAATTTTCTATAGAAATAAAATTTTGACAAAATTTATTTTAATAATAAAACATTTTAACACAATTTTCTGCAGAAATGATATTTCAACAAAATTTGTATAAGAATTAAAGCTTGATCAAATTTTGTAAAGTAATCAAATTTTGAAAAAAATTTCTATAGAAATAAAATTTTGACAAAATTTTCTATAGAAATAAAATTTCTAAAAATTTTTTATAGAAATAAAATTTCAACAATATTTTTACAAGAATAACATTGTGACCAAATTTTGTAAAGAAATCAAATTTTGACAAAATTTTCCATAGAAATTAAGTTTTGAAAAAATTTTCTATATAAATTAAATTTTGAGAAAATTTTCTATAGAAATTAATTTTAGAGAAAATTTTCTATAGCAATAAAATTTCAGAAAAAAATTTTATAGGAATAAAATTTTCACAAAATTTTCTATAAAATAAAATACTTTAGATACTTACTCCACATTTTTTTTATAAAAATAAAGTTTTGACAACATTTTATATAAAAATAAAATTTTGACAAATTTTTCCATAGAAATAAAATTTTAACAAAATTTTGTATAGAAATAACATTTTGACAAAATTTTCTATCTATTTTGACAAAATTTTCTATATATATATAACATTTGGAAAAAATTTTCTGTAAAAATAAAATTTTGACAAAATTTTCAATAGGAACAAAATGTTGACAAAATTTGTTATAAGAATAAAATTTTGGCAAAACTTTCTATAGAAATAAAATTTTGGCAAAATTTTCAATAGGAATACAATTTAAAAAAAAATTTATAGGAATAAAATGTTGACAAAATTTTTATAAGAATAACATTTTGTCAAAATTTTATTCCTATAGAAATAAAATTTTGGCAAAATTTTCAATAGGAATAAAATTTTGAAAAAAAATGTTATAGGAATAAAATGTTGACAAAATTTTTATAAGAATAACTTTTTGTCAAAATTTTCTATAGGAATACAATTTTGACAAAATTTTCAAAAGGAAAAAAATTTGACAAAATTTTGAATAGGAATAAAATTTTGACAAAGTTTTGTATAGAAATAAAACTTTATAAACATAAAACTTTAGAAACATAAATTTTTGACAAAATTTTCTATAGAAATAAAGGTTTTACAAAATTTTCTATAGAAATAAAATTTTGACAAAATTTTCTATAGAAATAAAATTTTGACAAAATTTTCCACAGAAATAACATTTTAACAAAATTTTCTGTAAAAATAAAATTTTGACAAAATTTTCAACATGAACAAAATGTTGACAACATTGTTATAAGAATAAAATTTTGATAAAACTTTCTATAGAAATAAAATTTTGACAAAATTTTCAATAGGAATAAAATTTTGAAAAAAAACTTTTTTGGAATAAAATGTTGAGAAAATTATTATAAGAATTACATTTTGTCAACATTTTCAATAGGAATAAAATTTTTACAAAATTTTCAATAGGAATAAAATTTTGACAAAATTTTCCATAGAAATAAAACTTTTGACAAAATTTTCTATAGAAGTAAAATTTCTACAAAATTTTCTATAGAAGTAAAATTTCTACAAAATTTTCTACAGAAACAAAATTTTTAAAAAATTTATAGAAACAAATCTGACAAAATATTCTATAGAAATAAAATGTTAACACATTTCCTAATGAAATAAAATGTTGACAAAATTTTTTATAGAAGTAAAATTTTCTATAAAGATGAAATTTTGACAAAATTTTCTATAGAAATAAAGTTGTGACAAAAATTTTAATAGAAATAAAATTTTGAAATAATTTTCTATAGAAATAAAATTTTTACATCATTTTCTATAGAAATAAAATGTTGACAAAATTTTCTATAGAAAAATTTTTGACAAAATTTCTATAAAATTTTGACAAAATAAAATTTCTATAAAATTTTGACAAAATTTTTTATTGAAATAAAATTTTGAAAAAAAAATTCTATAGAAATCAAATTTTGAAAAAATTGTCTATAGAAATAAGATTTTTAGAAAGTTTGCTGTAAAAATAAAATTTTGACAAAATGTTCTATAGAAACAAATATGACAAAATAATCTATAGAAATAAAATTTTGAAAAAATTTTCAATAGAAATAAAATTTTGACAAAAATTTTCTATAGAAATAAAATTTTGACAAAAATTTTCTATTGAAATAAAATCTTGACAAAATTTTCTGTACGAATAATATTGCGGTAAAATTTTCTATAGAAATAAAATTTTGACAAAAACATTTATAGGAATACAATTTTGACAAAATTTTCGATAGAAATAAAATTTTGACAAAATTTTCTATGGAAATAAAATTTTGTGAAACTAAGATTTTTTTGTTTGATAGTTTTTGGTAAAATTTTCCCCAAGTTTTGGTAGATTTTTTTAGCTCAAGTGGTAACCATGCTCTCTTCCCGAACCGCACAGAAAAACATATCACCGAAAGTTTACAATTAAAAATGTAAGTGAATTTAAACAAATTCAATTAAAAATCAAATTGATCGAAAAATCAACCATAACAATAAATTTATGTATTGTTGTTGTATTAATTTATTTTTATGATTGGAACAATTAATTTTTAAATTTATGTTGATACTGATAATGTTAATCCAAAATGGACCGTCCCTATGGCAAGTAAATCGGTATGGCAATTTCAAATTACCGAGCAAGTTATATTCGACATTTTTGCTTTTGAATAATAACATGAAAAATTGCAGCGGTGTACTTTGTTGCATTACACCCTGTATATATTCATTTTTATAAATTAATTATTTTTTTTACTACACTAGCCTAGCACGTTGCTAGTGTCTAACAACAACATATGAAATTAATAACCAAACAGAAAAAATATGACTAATTGTTGACCATTCAATTAAACTTAATTAGTATAATTGGACGAACATAAAAATTCATCATCCAAAATTGGTTTATTAATTCGACTAATCTCAACTAACACAGATCAAAAAGTTAATTCACATCACACACAAAACACACAAAAAAAATAGAAAAGTTATGATAATTTCACTTAATTGTTTCCAGTATTTTGCTGTTTGTTCACATTAATAAACTGCAAGAAAAAGTTAAAGTCTACTTTTAGGCGCTAACGTGTTTGCGCATACAAAAACATACTTTTTTCTTCGCAAACCATTGATTTCATTAGATGCAGAACGATGATCCGAAAGAAACGAAAACAACACATAAACTTTTTCCCAAACGTCACAAGCCATTAGCCTTTGGGGTCAAATCATGCTTACATATATAGCAAAAATTTTCAAAAACAAACTTATGCCAAAAATTCGGCAAATAATTCTGGGAAAACTTTTTGCTATGTGTGTTCCTTTGTGTGGAAATACCTTGGGAAAAAAGCTAATGTTTATGGGAGAGTATGTCTAGAATTCGATTGTATATCAATAATACCAATCAAGCGGATGACACACGTATTTTTTTTGGCCCCTCCAAGAAGAAAAAAGAATTACTTATTTTTTCTTGCTATTTTGGAGTTTTTTTTTGTGCTGTTATGGGACAACAAATACCAAAGTAGCAGCAAAGCAATTACTCATCTTTCGTTCATTTATTCATGTAGAAAAATGCTATTGACTGACCCTAGAAAAAGCAGCCACCAAAAGAACCATTATCCCACTGTGGGTGCTAGGGGAATTTTGTTTGGAAAAGGAAGCAAAACAAAAAAAGTTACGTTAACAACTACATAAATCTTTAATGCCATAAAAATAATTTCTTAATAGTGTTAAATCAAGTAGAAACACACTCACTCACACAAGCATGCATTTTCACTAACAAAAAGATGGCGAAGATATTCTTTCATCCGTAAACTTACACATATTTACGATTAACCTACCCCAAAATACAGGCAAAGAAGAAGAAGAATTGACCATGGTGTAGTATATGTTTGAGTACGAATCTTCCTTTTAAAGACTTCAGTTAATGTGCTATGTGGAAGAGATTATGGAGGATCCTTAATAACTTTAAAATAAAGGATGAGAATTATATCCACTACCATTATCCTTGGAATTAAAACACAAAAATAGCACAAAAGGTGGGATTGTTTACAATAAAAAATTTTATCGTTTTATAGAGTGGCAAAAAACGTGGAGCATTATCTAAAATTAATAAATATCGATTCTTGTATATGACTGAGAAGAACTGGGTAATCAGATTGCTTATTTGCAACAATATTTATTAAAATAATGGCATATTTTTAGGGGGGTTATAATTATGTTTAGTTTATAAATTTTTGGGAAATACTTGGCATAAAGAAAATTTCATTTAAGAAGAGAATACGTGGTATATATTAGACAAAAAAGTCATGTATAGGTAAGTCTACAAATAATTATTGAAAATTGACATGGACTTTTGCACGGTACGTAGAGAGCCAGAATTGAAATATGGGGGTCGCTTTTATATGGGGGTTATATAGAATTATGAACTTGATATAGACCAATTTTGGTGTGATTGGGGATCGATTTATCTGAGGGCTATATATAGACCGATATGGACCTAGTTAGGCATGGTTGTTAACGGCCATATACTAGCACAATGTACCAAATTTCAACTGACTCGGATGAAATTTGCTCCTCCAAGAGGCTCCTAAACCAAATATCGGGATCGGTTTATATGGGGGCTATATATGATTATGGACTGATATGGACCACTTTTGGCATGGTTGTTAAATATCATATACTACCACCACGTACGAAATTTCAACAAGATTGGATGATATATGCTTCCCCAAAAGGCAACGGACGTCAAATCTGGGGATCGGTTTATATGGGGGCTATATATAATTAAGGACTGATATGAACCAATTCCTGCATGGTTGGTGGATACCATATACTAACATCATGTACCAAATTTCAACCGAATCGGATGAATTTTGCTCTTCCAAGGGGCTCCGGAGGTCAAATCTGGGGATCGGTTTATATGGGGCCTATATATAATTATTGACCGATTTCGACCAATTTTTGCATGGATGTTTGAGGCCATATATTAACATCACGTACCAAATTTCAACTGAATCGGATGAATTTTGGTCTTCCAAGAGGCGCCGGAGGTCAAATCTGGTGATCGGATTATATGGGGGCTATATATAATTATGGACCGATTTGAACCAAGTTTGGCATGGTTGTTAGCGGCCATATACCAGCAGAATGTACCATATTTCAACCGAATCAGAAGAAAGTTGCTCCTCCAAGAGGTTCCGTTGGTCAAATCTGGGGATCGGTTGGTGTGGGGACTATATATAGCTATGGACCGATATGGAATAATTTTTTCATATTTGCTAGAGACTATATACTTACACCACGTACCAAATTTCCAACGGATCGGATGAAATTTGCTCCTCCAAGGGGCTCCGGACGTCAAATCTGGGGATCGGTTAATACGGAAGCTATATATATATGATCCGATATGGACCAATTTTTGCATGGTTGTTAGATACCACATACTAACATTACGTACCAAATTTCAACCGGATCGGATGAAATTTGCTCCTCCAAGAGGCTCTGGAAATCAAATCTGGGGATAGGTTTATATGGGACTAAAGGGTGATACGGTCAAAATTTGGTCAAGGGAAAACGCGTGTAAATCGGTGAAATCGTTTATTTAAAAAATCAAATTAAATTTCTTTTTCAAGTTCAATTAGTATAAAATTCAGGAAAAATATTCAGTTAGGCTTTCCAAATCTTTTCCAAATCCGAATTGCCGGGCCTCACGCTTGACACCTGCCATCATATTTTGTACAGCCACCTTGTCCACCTTCTTCGCCGCAGAAAGCCAGTTTGCCTTGAACTGCTGCTCGTCCTTAGCAGTTGTTTGGTCTTCTTTAGGTTCCTCTTGACAATAACCCAGTATTTCTCAATTGGGTGGAGCTCTGGCGTGTTGGGAGGGTTCTTGTCCTTGGGAACCACCTGCACGTTGTTGGCGGCTTACCACTCCATGGCCTTTTTACCGTAATGGCAAGATGCCAAATCCGGTCAAAACAGTACGGAACAACCGTGTTTCTTCAGGAAAGGCAGCAGACGTTTATTCAAACACTCTTTCACGTAAATTTCTTCGTTGACAGTCCCGGAAGCTATGAAAATGCTGCTTTTCAAGCCACAGTTACAGATGGCCAAACCCGATATTTCTTTGCGAACTTTGACAGTTTTTGACTGTTTTTGTTTGGTTCGAGCTTTTGATCTCACATGGTATAAATTACTGGAAATATTTTTTTAAATTTCCAAAAAGAAATCTGTTTGACTATATCCAAAAGTTATCTCATAAGTACTTGCATATTTTTAGGGGCGTATGTAATACTTTTGAAATAGAGATTATAAATTTTTGGTAATATAGCCTCTTTAATGAGAAGTTCCAAAGTATCTCGATTTTTTATTTATAATTGAAGTTCCAAAGTATCTCGATTTTTTATTTATAAGTAAAATACAATCTTGCAATTCCCTTTTCCAATATCCGAATATGAAGGATTGGAAGAATTGCATACTTTTGGGTTGGATATATGTGGCACATTTAAGATAAATCTATTTAGCAATTTCCCAAAATAATTTTTTTGCTTGTTTCCAAAAATTCTCTTCGAAATATTTGCATTTTTTTAGTGGGGGTACTTTAAAATGAGATTTGGGAACCTTATTAAAAATTCTACTTTTCAAGTTTGGAAATGTCGACTTTTCGATTTTTTTCAAAATATAAAAGTCAAGATTCAACTTTTTAGGTTAGGTTGGTTAGGTTAGGTTGTAGAGGGTGACATCAATGTTTTATATTGATGCCCACTTAGACCAGTATAGGTCCATTGTGATCCCTCGATGTGATTTTTCAATCTATCTTCTTCCGATGCGGCCGCCTCGTCCCAGAAACTTCCCTCTGCTCGTTCTCTTTGAAAGAAATCTCAGAATAACCAACCAGAGGCCCTGATGAAGGCAAGTATGCTGCACTCCCGTAGATCAATGAGAGTCTGAAAGAAAAAGAGCCCAGTATCTTGTTTCTTTTAAAGGATAAGGCTGGGCACTGGCACAGGAAGTGGTACGAGTCCTCCGTAACTTCCGGGTCCAGGCACCATCTACAGATATCATCGTCTTTAAGTCCTATTCTTACCATGTGTTTCCCAATTGTGTTGTGTCCTGTTATAATACCAATCAGTGGCCGTAATTCCTCTCTGCTCATCGACAACAAAATTTCGCAGTTTCTACGTTTCTTTTCATCCCATATCAACTTGGTTTGCTCGCAACCAACCGAAGAGACCCAGCGTCTACGCCATTGCTCATCATATTTAACCTCTATCCTGTAATGATAAGAAGATAGTGGAGGAAAAACGTCCGCTAGGACATTGCTCGTTCCACGAGCACCCTCCTTAGCCAGCACATCCGCTTCCTCATTTCCTATTATCCCATAGTGCCCAGGTACCCCGCACAGAGTTATATTATGCTGTTCAGTGAGAACCTTGAGTTCTCGACGACAGCGGCTGACTACCCTAGACCTTATGTCAGTACTGCACAATGCCTTTATAGATGCCTGACTGTCGATGAAGAAGCTGATATCGCTTCTGTATAACGGCCTCATCAACAGCGATTCAGCAGCCTTCGTGATCGCATAAATCTCAGCCTGAAAAATACTGCAATCACTATCCAGCGTTTAAGACTCCCTTATACCTAGTTCACTACAATAGATTCCGCTGCCAGTTCCTTCCTCCATCTTCGATCCGTCCGTAACTTTTCAACTTCAACTTTTTACTTTGTCAAAAGTGGATTTTGTCGCTAAAAAAAAGGATTAGTCGATAAGACGCCTATTGAAGCATACTTTTAGGAGAATAATCGTAGGAGAATAATGAATGAATTGATGGGATGGATTTAGGTAGCAGTCTACTTGGAGAAGAAATGAGACATCACATGAGCCACACGTTGCCACAATATCGCAATAACAAAATATTATTGTAGAATTGATTACTCCAGACAATCAAATGGGAAACAAATGAAATAGAAACCAAAAACGAATTAGGATTTTTTGGATAATTTATGATTTATTTTTCTTGAGCTATAAGACTTACCGCAGCGGTGGTTGATGAACAATTGCTTGTTTCCAAAAATTCTCTTCGAAATATTTGCATTTTTTTAGTGGGTGTACTTTAAAATGAGAATTGAGAGCCTAATTAAAAATTCTACTTTTCAAGTTTGGATATGTCGACTTTTCGATTTTTTTTTTCAAAATATAAATGTCAAGATTCAACTTTTTACTTTGTCAAAAGTGGATTTTGTCGCTAAAAAATGATTAGTCGATAAGACGCCTATTGAAGCATACTTTTAGGAGAACAGTGGATGCACATTTCAAATATTTATTGTAATGAGAATAAGTCGAAAGTCGAAATTTCAAACAGATGACTTTAGACTTTTTACATCATTCAGAGGCGATTAAATAAATTTTCAAAAAACAAAATCAAAATTAAAATAATCAAATTTGAAGATTATAAAAAGACTACTTCGAAGAAAAAAACTCATATTGAAATACGAACATACTATTGGGGCAGATACATACGGTACATTTAGAGCAAATCGTTGTGTCAATATCCAAAAACAAATTTGTTTGTCTAGTCCAAAAAATTGTTTTTAAAATATTTTAAAATAATTGCATACTTTTAGGGTGCATATATATGTAGAAAATTTTAAATTCGACATTCATCTTTTTCAAAGTTTTGAAGAGTTGAATTTTCAATTTTTTTAAAACTTCAAAAAGTTTTGATCGTTAAGTGAAGAAATACTTGAAATTTGTGGCCAATTAAAATTAAAAATCTGCCTACAGGTTAGGTTTGATCTGTATCATAAGTCGTGGGCAGAATACCATAAAATATTTCTCTGATAGAACATCCTTTGTTTCCTATCCTATGTTATATAATTATTGACATATCTTCACATTTTCTGGAAATATGTATAGAGTCTTATGTAGACGACAAACTCTGGAAAGCGGCTTAAATGCAATTTCGTATGTCTTTTTCTATTCATAGAAAATGTGCTATTATAAGTGGGTTTTATTTTTCCGTTTTTTTTTGCTCTCTTATGATAAGGAAAACATAGCTCTTAACTAAAATTAAATCATATTTTTCTTGTTGTTTTTGTTGTTGTTATAAGCTTGCCTTCCCAAGGCTTTTACATCTCTATCTCCATCAACATTGACGTTGGTGGTGTCCAATGACTAAATATAGAAGTTACTAGGGTCTTAAACCTAGCATGTTTCTGCATTTTATGTTACATTCACATAGCCTTGGCAAATATCCATTTATACGCCGAAACGTTACATCTTCTCTCTAGCCCTCCCCCCCCCCCAAAAAAAAAAAATAAGGGCTTTGACGTCCTAAAGAAATTATTTACAAAGTAATTACGATTAGTGACACAAACAACAAAATCCAGTCAGTTGGATGGTCACAAATGCTATAAGCTTTATGGTCAGTACGTTGTGAGTAACCATTGGAAAAGCTAAAGAGACTTGGCCAGTAAGAGCTAGGGCCAATGTGAGCTTGACCATTTCGAGAAAACAAACCCAAGGCAGTGAGGCGAGGTGAAAAGATTTTCTCAGTGAACGCAATAAGTAAACATGAAAACACACATACATACCATATACACACACACACCCAAATACATTGAAAATATATTGAGTTTATTTTAACCACACGATTTTATAGGGAAACAGTGGTAATATAGCGAAAAAATGTAAAGAAAAGAAATTGAACGAATTCTGAACAATTTTTTCGAAATTACATCTCCCTTTCATTTTATCAGGTTTAAGGATTTGATTAAAAAAAATATTGGATATAATATGTCAAAATTTTATTTGTATAGAAAACTTAGTAAACATTTTACTTCTTTAGAAAATTTCGTCAAAATTTTATTTCTGTAGAAAATTTTGTCAAATTTTTACTTCTATAGACAATTTTCTCAAAATTTTATTTCTATAGAAAATTTTCTCAAAATTTTATTTCTATAGAAAATTTGGTCAAAATTTTATTTCTTTAGTAAATTTCGTCAAAATTTTATTTCTATACAAAATATTGTTAAAATTTTATTTCTGTTGAAAATTTTGCAAAATTTTATTTCTATAGGAAATAATGTCAACATTTTATTTCTATAGAAAATTTTGTCAAAATTTTATTTCTCTAGAAAAATTGTTAAAATTTTATCGCTATAGAAAATATATAGAAAAATTTCTCAAAAGTTTGCTTTTATAGAAAATTTTGTCAAAATTTTATTTTCTATAATTTTATCAAAATTGTATTTCTACAGAAAATTTTGTTAAAATTTTATTAGTATAGATAATTTTGTCAAAATTTTACTTCTATAGAAAATTTTCTCGAAATTTTATTTCTTTAGAAAATTTTGTCAAATTTTTTTTTCTATAGATAATTTTATTTCTATAAAACATTTTGTCAAAATTTTATATCTATAGAAAATTTTGTGAAAATTTTGTTTCTTTAGAAAATTTTGTGAAAATTTTGTTTCTATAGAAAAATTGTTAAAATTTTATTGCTATAGAAAATTGTGTCAAAATTTTATTTCTATAGAAAATTTTGTCAAAATGTTATTTCCATAGAAAATTTTCTCAAAATTTTATTTGTATAGAGAATTTTCTCAAAATTTTATTTCTATAGAAAAATTTATCTAAATTTTATTTCTATAGAGAATTTTCTCAAAATTTTACTTCTATAGAAAATTTTTTTAATTTTTTTTTATAGAGAATGGTGTCAAAATTTTATTTCTATAGAAAATAGTGTCAACATTTTATTTCCATAGAAAATTTTGTCAACATTTTATTTCTATAGAAAATTTTGTAAAAATTTTTTATATAGAACATTTTTTAAAATTTTTTTATATAGAAAATTTTGTAAACATTTTTTTACATAGAAAATTTTGGCAAAATTTTATTTCTATAGACAATGTGACCAAAATTTTATTTCTATAGAAAATTTTCTCAAAAGTTTATTGCTATAAAATTCTCTATTCTCAAAATTCTTTTTCTATAGAAAACTTGTGAAGTAACCATTATTTATTTGGAGAGGAATATTTTGCAAAATTTACCGAATCATTAAGAACTCTTCCAATCTACGAAACAGTAAAATATCTACTTTTTCAATTCGAATCTCCTAACTCTCTCCTAAAATCTCCTAAAACGGATTCATTTAAATATTTATCAATTTTTGGTTAACAAGGAAAACTTTGTATCACAGAAAATCGTGTTTATACGAAGCAAAACTTGCTTTTTTAAAGGGAAAAAATATTTGTTTAGTATATTTTTAATATTTGTTTTTCCGCTTTACACCACTGTCCATCGATATAGTAAAGTTTTGCAATAGAAGCTTAATAAAATCGTTAACCACAGTAATTTGCCAGTAAATATAAGCGTTTAATGTGTGTTTTCTAAAATATACGTGTGTGCGAGAGTAATTCTCTTCATCCATTTGAGTGTATGTATGGGTGTGTGTGTTCGTTTGCTTTTAATGCCCATCGAAGTAAAGGCAGCTAAAATAACTGTGTTGTTTCTTCCACACGTCCCCCTCTCTTTATATGCTTTGGAATGAGGAAGCCCAATGCATAAGCGGATAATTACTTTGGAAAATTGTGATCAATCATAGCTTCTGATGGCCACCAAATGGTGTTGGTAATTGTTGTAAAGGTAGTTGGATTGCTTTTGCTTGCCCATAACACAAACAAACAAAAAAAATTTTAATGGAGCCCTCGCAGAAGAGGATCCTTTAGAAAAGCATAATAGACTTGAAGGTTTTTGGGAGAGTAGTGGTTTTATAATGAGAACCACCGATGATGATAATGATGACGACGATGAGGGAGATATTGGTTACACAAAAAAAGAAAAAAACAAAACTGGCAAAAGGAAACCAAACAATGACAACTAAAGCCACAAAACGCCAATCAAAGTAATGGAGAATGACAGCAAACAGGAAGTTTGAAAAGAAATGGGGGAAAAGTTCTATTTTTATATATAAAGGGAGATCAAAAACATATGGGTTTTAATATGAAGAAGTTTTACACTCAAGATTTTAAGGCTTAATTTAAGTATGAATAGTTATACGTTCGATAGGAAGAAAGATTATTTATTTTCCATTATGAATTTAAGCATCATACTCAATTGTAGATTTTTCACTAATCTAATGGTCATCTCAAGCTAATCTATATGTGGCTCTGAAAATCCAACAAATTCAAAAACAAAATTTTAAAAATTTTCTTTAGAAATAAAATTTTGACAATATTTTCTATAGAAATAACATTTTTAACAAAATTTTATATAGAAATAAAATTCTGACCAAATTTTCAATAGAAATAAAATTTTGACAACATTTTCCATAGAAATAAAATTTTGATAAAATTTTCTATAGAAATACAATTTGGCAAAATTTTCTATAGAAATAAAATTTCTACAAAATTTTGATAAAATTTTATATAGAAATAACATTTTTGACAAAATTTTCTGTAGAAATAAAATTTTAACAAAATTTTCTATAGGAATAATATTTTGACAACATTTTTTATAGAAATAAAATATATACTAAATTTTGTATAGAAATAAAATTTTGAGAAAATTCTCTATAGAAATAAAATTTTCTATGGAAATAAAATTTTGACAAAATTTTCTATAGAAATAAATTTTTGACAAAATCTATATATATAAAATTCAAATTATGTTTGTTTATTTGTTTGTTTGTTTGTTTGTTTGTTTGTTTGTTTATTTGTATGTTCCGGGTTGGCGCGAAAACGGCTGAACCGATTTATTTGAAACTTTCAGAGATCGTGGGGGGCACTCATGTGCTGAAAATAGGGTACCTCATTTTTTGACATATGGTCGCGGAGAGGAACCTCCCTTTGTCCGACTTTTTGAAAATTAAACCAAACTTGACCGATTTGCACGAAGTTTTCAGGGATAGTAGGGGGTGATCCCTAGACAAAGATTCGCAATTTTTTTTTTCGAAATTTGATCGGGAGGGGGTACCTCCCCTTAAGCGACTTTTAGTTTGTTTTTGTGGTCCGTGTTGGCTACGAAACGGCTGAACCGATTTACTTGAAACTTTCAGAGATCGTAGGGGGCGTTCATGTGGTAAAAATAGGGTACCTCATTTTTTGACACCTGGTCGCGGAGGGGGACCTCCCCTTTGTCGGACTTTTTGAAATTTGGACCAAAGTTGACCGATTTGCTTGAAATTTTCATTGAAGTTTGGGGTTGGCATCTAGACAAAGATCCGCTACTTTATATTTCGATATTTGGGGCGGAGGGGGGCCTCCCCTTTGTTCGACTTTTTGAAACTTGGAACAAAATTATGCGATTTGCTTGAAATTTTCATTGAATGTTGGGGTTGGCATCTAGACAAAAATCCGCTACATTATTTTTCGATATTTGGTCGGGGAGGGGGACCACCCCATTGCCCGACTTTTTTTTAAAGTACAGTGAAAACAAAACTAAACTCCCGCGACTGAAATTTTACGGAAAAAATGGGTGAGGTTATGAAATTTATATCAGGTTCCTGATTTTTTAATAAAAATAAAAGGGCATAGGGAGACATCCGCTTCTCTTAAGTACATGCAGAGAAACAATTAAACTTTACCGAGTTACTTGAAATTTACAGAGCACTTTGGAGAGATCGTAACCTCCGTCAACCGTAATAGTTGATACCTGATTTTGTGATATTTGGACGGAAGAGAGGCCGCCCCTTTAGGCTTATAATTTGCTTGACATTTTCTGGTACGTTTACAAAAGATACGCTTTTCGACATTTGGTCGGGGAGGAGGCCCTCCTCTAAAACTGCAAAAAAAAATTTAAGTTTTCTTGAAATTTACAAAAGCAGTGGGGGAAGGTTATGAACGAAGAGGCAACCTTCCTTGTCCCACACTTGAAGGAAAGTTTCAAGAATTTTCAGGGAAGGTTAGGGGTGCTATTCACTACGGTGTTTGTCGATATTGTATCGGGGAAAGTGACGTCCCTTTAAAACAATAGAGCAAAATTTAAACATCGCCGATTTACTTGAAATTTACAGGGAACGTGGGAGGAGGTGATTAAATTTATACATGATTTTTAAATTAGTATATGATTTTTCGATATCTGGTTAGGGAAGGGGAAAATTGAAATAAACTTTGTCGATTTACTTCGATAGAATTTATAGGAACCATTGAGTAGTTGCGAAATTAATATAGGATACGTGATAGTCCGATATCAGGTCGGAGTGGAGCGAAGGTGGGGGGAGGGTTCCCTTTTGTCCGTTTTTTTTTTCTTAAATTGAAAGTAGAGGGTTGTCCGAAAATGGGAACTCGGTACATAATTTTTGATTTTTGCACAGGCTTCTGCCAGACTTCTTTTTAGTAAAGAGTGGGTTCCCTTTTGTCCGTTTTTTTTTTCTTAAGTTGAAAGTTGAGGGTTGTCCGTAAATGGGAACTCGGTACATAATTTTATGATTTTTGCACAGGCTTCTGCCAGACTTCTTTTTAGTAAAGAACTTAAATTTACATGAAATTGGCAGCCAACGTATAGGGTGCATCATTTTCCAACATTTTAGCAAATGTTAATGTGGTAAAATTTTTTACTACTTTTGCTTTTTCCGATTTATTGGATGGGACACAGTAATTCTTTGTATGTTATAATAGAGTGCCTCATTTTCAGATATGTTGAGGAGAAGGATACCTTTCCTTGACAAACCACACTTAAAATTCACAAGAAATATACAAGATTGTCCAACGACTTGAATACAGAACATTATTAAAAAAATTTGGAGGAAAGGGCACACCCTCTCCCGCCGTATTTGTACCTATAAACGAAAAATCAAGTAGTCCGTTTTGTTTAAAAGAATTGAAATCTTTTCGAATTTGTTTTCAGCACGAAGGATATAGTTGACTAAGTTAACGCAAAATGTTCCTCCAAATACGCTTCGGAAGGCGCAGCGAAGCGGGCCGGGTTACGCTAGTTTTCTATATAAATAAAATTTTGACAAAATTTTCTATAGAAATAAAATGTTAATAAAATTTTGTATAGAAATAAAATCTTTACAAAATGTTTTGACAAAAATTTATATAGAAATAAAATTTTGACAAAATTTTCTATAGAATTTTCCATAGAAATAAAATTTTGATAGAATGTTCTATAGAAAAAACAAGTATATACGGCCCTAAGTTCGGCCAGGCCGAATCTTATGTACCCTCCACCATGGATTGCGTAAAAAACTTCTACGGAAGACTGTCATCCACAATCGAATTAATTGGGTTGTGGTATCTTAAAACTTCTTAACATCATTTTCTAAATTGTCAGTTAGTCCATACGTGGTATATATTAGACAAAAAAGGTATTTATAGGTAAGTCTACAAATAATTACGAATCGATATAGACGTTTGCACGGTACGTAGAGAGTCAGAATTGAAATATGGGGGTTATATACAATTATGAACTTTGGACCAATTTTTGTGAGATTGGGGATCGATTTATCTGAGGGCTATATATAACTATAGACCGATATGGACCTAGTTAGGCATGGTTGTTAACGGCCATATACTAGCACAATGTACCAAACTTCAACTGACTCGAATCCTCCAAGTGACTCCAAAACCAAATCTCGGGATCGGTTTATATGGGGGCTATATATGATTATGGACTGATATGGACACCTTTTGGCATGGTTGTTAAATATCATTAAATAGCATGGTTCACGCAAAAAATAATTCTTTCCTCCCAAACGAAATTTCAGACAAACAAATTTCGTTTCTTATTTGCTTTTCGCTGTAAGGAAGTGTATTTGGAAGAAAAGTATATACTTTTCGTGATAAACATTTATTCTTTTCCAGGATGTAACAACAATTTCATATAGACTAACTAAAACAAAAATTTTTCTTGCTAATTGCATTTTCCCTCACATCTTTCTCACATCCACGAGTTTTTTTAGTTCTTAACACCTTTTCCTGTAATACCAACAATGTAGAAGAAATTATACGAATTTATAAATTTTGAAATTTTTTTTACCTTTCGCCTGGACGGAGAATCGAACCGTGGACCATGCACTTTGTAAGCCAACACACTAACCACTGAGCTATGGACCTGTTATGGTCATCAATAGATAATTATCCATATAAGTTATATGTATATAGCATAGCTTGCGTCGCCCACGAACCGAATAAACAAAGTTTATTTAACAGAAACAAACATTTAGTTTGGCACCGTGGAGCACCGTGACTCTCATGCAAAGGGTCGTGGGTTCGATCCCTGCTTCGACCAAAGTTTTTTTTTTTTTTTTTTTTTTTTTTTTACATACATTCTACATATGTTCGGAAGATTCCGAAAAAAATGTTCAACATTACATTGTACTATATTAAATTTTGAACTGTAAAATGTGTTTTAGTAAAGACCAAAAGCCAGAAAAGAACAGTGTTTGATATAAACGAAATGGACTCTGTTGTTGTTTCAAAAATAACTTATTTTATTGAAAAAATAAAAACTTTGTTACAAACGAATTTTTTTGGTGATAAAAGTTTAAAATTTTCGAAGCAATTCAAAAAACTCTAACAAAAGAAAAACGTTTTCGGTACACGTTTTCCAAACGTTTTTTTTCTTTGCGTGTTGTTAAATATCATGTACTAACATCCGGAGGTCAAATCTGTGGATCGGTTTATATGGGGGCTATATATAATTATGGACCGATTTCGACCAATTTTTGCATGGGTGTTTGAGGCCATATATTAACACCACATACCAAATTTCAAACGAATCGGTTGAATTTTGCTCTTCCACGAGGCTCCGGAGGTCAAATCTGGGGATCGGTTTATATGGGGCTATATATAATTATGGACCGATGTGGACCAATTTTCGCATTGTCATTAGAGACCTTATACTAATACCATGTACCAAATTTCAGCAGAATCGGATGAAATTTGCTTTTCTTAGAGGCTCCGCAAGCCAAATCTGGGGATCGGTTAATATGGGGGCTATATATAATTATGAACCGATGTGGACCAATTTTTGCATGGTTGTTAGAGACCATATACTAACACCATGTACCAAATTTCAGCCGGATCGGATGAAATTTTCTTCTCTTAGAGGCTCCGCAAGCCAAATCTGGGGATCGGTTTATATGGGGGCTATATATAATTATGAACCGATGTGGACCAATTTTTGCATGGTTGTTAGAGACAATATACCAACACCATTTACCAAATTTCAGCCGGATCGGATGAAATTTGCTTCTCTTAGACAATCGGCAAGCCAAATTTGGGGGTCCGTTTATATAGGGGCTATACATATATGGCCCATTTGCAATACCATCCGACCTACATCAATAACATTTACTTGTGCCAAGTTTCAAGTCGATAGCTTGTTTCGTTCGGAAGTTAGCGTGATTTCAACAGACGGATGGACGGACGGACATGCTCAGATTGACTCAGAATTTCACCACGACCCAGAATATATATACTTTATGGGGTCTTAGAGCAATATTTCGATGTGTTACAAACGGAATGACAAAGTTAATATACCCCCATCCTATGGTGGAGGGTATAAAAATTACAAAATCTTGTATAAAAATAAAATTTTAACAAAATTTTCTATCTATAGAAATAAGATTTTTAAAACTTTTCTATAGAAATAAAATTTTGACAAAATTTTCTATAGAAATACAATTTTGACAAAATTTTCTACAGATATAAAATTTTGACAAAATTTTTTAGAGAAATAAAATTTTGACAAAATTTTCTATAGAAATAAATTTTTGCAAAATATTCTATAGAAATAAAATTTGTACAACATTTTGATTAAATTTTATATAGAAATAACATTTTTGACAAATTTTTCTGTAGAAATAAAATTTTTACAATTTTTTTTTTTTAATTTTCTATAGAAATAAAATTTTGACGAAATTTTCTATAGGAATAAAATTTTGACGAAATTTTCTATAGGAATAAAATTTTGACATTTTCTATAGAAATAAAATTTTTACTAAATTTTGTTTAGAAATAAAATTTTGACAAAATTGTCTATAGAAATAAAATTTTGACGAAACTTTCCATAGAAATAAAATTTTTGACAAAATTTTCTACAGAAGTGAAAATTTGGTGAAATGTTCTATAGAAAAAAATTTACAAAATTTTGTATAGAAATAAAATTTTGACAAAATTTTCTATCTATAGAAATAAGATATTTAAAAATTTTCTATAGAAATAAAATTTTACAAAATTTTCTGTAGGAATAAAATTTTGACAAAATTTTCTATATAAATAAATTGTGACAAAATTTTGTGTAGAAATAACATTTTGACAAAATTTTCTATAGAAATAAAATGATGACAAAATTATCTATTGAAATAAAATTTTGACAAAATTTTCTATAGAAATAACATTTTGACAAAATTTTCTTTAGAAATAAAATTTTGACAAAATTTTGTAAGAAATAAAATTTTGACGAAATATTCTATAGAAATAACATTTTGACGAAATTTTCTTTAGAAATAAAATTTTGACAAAATTTTCTATAGAAATATAATTTTGGATGAATAACATTAAAATTAGGATACAAATCTAATTTATACAATTTTCATTCACTTTCCGCGGTGAATAGCTTTATTAATATACCTAGTCACGTGCAAACAAATGCCGGTTTAAAAATCCAAATTATAGCGGATACTTCAAAGTTAAAATGTTTTCTCAATGACAAAAAAAAAAACAAAAACACTTTAAACAAAAATGCTAAATCCTCAAAATAAGACTTAGCCTATATTTTAAGCGTTTTTATCTTAAATCTAAAGATTCAATATTTCAATTAACTTAAGGGCGATTTCTTTAAGTAAAACATGTATTTCGTGGCTTTGAAGAAAATTTGCTTTAGTTGAAAGACATGCGGCGCAAAATTCCAAAATGTGTGTTCTTAATTTAATAAAAAAATGAAGTAAAAATTATTACCCGTGATTTAATAATTCCTTATTTCGAACTTCCCTAAATAATGAAAGACCCGATTAAAATCAAGGAAATTGAAAATACAAAAAAAAAAATCACTTCCACCAACATGGTATTGTATTTAATTAAATCAGAATTTTTATTGGTAATGGAAATCTGTGTGATTTTCCTTATATTAATTATCATTTTTTGATACTCAAAATTAAGAAAAATAGTTTTTCAAACATCTGAAATAAATTTTGCGTTTATTTTTAGGTTTGATTTTTCTTAGTTTTTATGCCAAAATTCGAATAATTGATTATTCGAATTTTTTTATTTATAGATACCTATTCTCCACGGTTTTTACTTATTTTATATATAAGAACATTGTCCAGAAACTCCTATATTTGTAAGTATAATCGGAATTTGTTTTAAATATAATCCCAAATTTATAGCCATTTTAAGTTTTGAACCATCTTCAATTATATTCGACCTTTTTAACCCCTTATGCTCCTTGGGGCCCATTGTTTAACAATGTGTCCTTTATGAAAATTAAAATTAAAACAATAATGAATTCAATTAGCATTGAACAACAACGACATTGGAATCTAACAACACAAACATTTTCGTAATAACTGTGTTCCAGCTAATAAATCAAAATACAACAAACACAAGGGTCCACAGACAACAAAGGGATCTCTCAGCACTCAACAACAAGAAGGATGCCTGGCAAGAAAAGAACCAAAAGTGACCAAACAATTGGCTAAACATTTAAACAACGCAATTGTGTAGCAAAGAACCCAAGAGGAGATTTTTTTAGAAATTGAAAACAAAAAAAAACTTTGTCCATAAATGAAGCAGGCCTGGCTATGTCGGCCAGTCACCAGTGGTGATAAATAAATTATTTTCGGTAACGCCTTTATTTATTCTCTAAGGATCGCAAGCCGGCATAGTCTTTGTAGCGACTAAGGACAATAAAGAGCCATATTATATAATTACCACAAATTGAAAAGATGCGTTTATTATGCGCAATTGAAAAACAGACATCAAGAATGGCAAGAGGTGGTTATTAAGAGCATGAAAAATTTATTCAGCACAGAGAGATAGACTAATTCCATAATTTATGCACAGATTTCATTACAATGGAAAATGGTAACAAGGAAATGTGTTTATTTAAATCCAAACAGGACATATAAATCCTTTTAAGCGTAAAAACAGAAATGATACAAACAAAAAAAACAAAGTTAAACATCGGTGAGTTGGGAAGCCAGCAAATTTTTTTAATTACAAAAATATATTGGGTATTTGTATAATGTAGTGTATGGCTTTTACGGATATCCTGTCACAAAGGTTTAATATGATAAACAAACACAATTGAAGAAATCATTTAAATAACCAGTAAGGAAAGTCTAAAGTCGGGCGGGCCGACTATATTATACCCTGCACCACTTTGTAGATCTAAATTTTCGATACCATATGACATCCGTCAAATGTGTTGGGGGCTATATATAAAGGTTTGTCCCAAATACATACATTTAAATATCAATCGATCTGGAAGAATTTGATAGACTTCTACAAAATCTATAGACTCAAAATTTAAGTCGGCTAATGCACTAGGGTGGAACACAATGTTAGTAAAAAAATATGGGAAACGTTTAAATCTGAAGCAATTTTAAGGAAACTTCAAAAAAGTTTATTTATGATTTATCGCTCGATATATATGTATTAGAAGTTTAGGAAAATTAGAGTCATTTTTACAACCTTTCGACTAAGCAGTGGCGATTTTACAAGGAAAATGTTGGTATTTTGACCATTTTTGTCGAAATCAGAAAAACATATATATGGGAGCTATATCTAAATCTGAACCGATTTCAACCAAATTTGGCACGCATAGCAACAATGCTTATTCTCCTCCCTGTGCAAAATTTCAACTAAATTGGAGTTAAAAATTGGCCTCTGTGGACATATGAGTGTAAATCGGGCGAAAGCTATATATGGGATATATATGTAAATCTGAACCGATTTCAACCAAATTTGGCACGCATAGCAACAATGCTAATTCTACTCTCTGTACAAAATTTCAACTAAATCGGAGTTAAAAATTGGCCTCTGTGGACATATGAGTGTAAATCGGGCGAAAGCTATATATGGGAGATATATATAAATTTGAACCGATTTCAACCAAATTTGGCACGCATAGCTACAATGCTAATTCTACTCCCTGTGCAAAATTTCAACTAAATCGGAGTTAAAAATTGGCCTCTGTGGTCATATGAGTGTAAATCGGGCGAAAACTATATATGGGAGATATATCCAAATCTGAACCGATTTTGCTGATATTTTACAAGTTTTTCGAGACTCATAAAATATTCGGATGTACGGAATTTGAGGAAGATCGGTTCATATACACGCCAATTATGACCAGATCGGTGAAAAATATATATGGCAGCTATATCTAAATCTGAACCGATTTTTTCCAAAATCAATAGGGATCGTCTTTGAGCCGAAACAGGACCCTGTACCAACTTTTAGGACAATCGGACTAAAACTGCGAGCTGTACTTTGCACACAAAAATACATCAACAGACAGACAGACAGACAGACGGACAGACAGACGGACAGACAGACAGACGGACATCGCTAAATCGACTCAGAATTTAATTCTACGCCGATCCGTATACTAAAAGGTTGGTCTATGATTACTCCTTCTTGGCGTTACATACAAATGCACAAACTTATTATACCCTGTACCACAGTAGTGGTGAAGGGTATGAAAAAATTGAAAAGGTGATGAGTGTGGCCTGGCTGAAGCATATATGGTCTCAAACATGAATTTGATCGTAAGACTTTGAATTACCGAAGAACTGAAAAATTACGCAGTTAAAATGAAAAAAAAAAAACCAGTAAGGAAAGTCTAAAGTCGGGCGGGGCCGACTATATTATACCCTGCACCACTTTGTAGATCTAAATTTTCGATACCATATCACATCCGTCAAATGTGTTGGGGGCTATATATAAAGGTTTGTCCCAAGTACATACATTTAAATATCACTCGATCTGGAAGAATTTGATAGACTACTACAAAATCTATAGACTCAAAATTTAAGTCGGTTAATGCACTACACGGATGAAAAAGACTGTTTTTCATATGTTTGGCTATAAACATTATATGTTTGGAACACAAATTTTTAAACACAATATTTTTGAGTGCAAGCATATAATGTTCATAAACTAGTATAACATGTTTGGGACATATATGTTAATATGTTAGAACATATTATGTTTGGGACATAAAATGTTTGTAAATATAATATGCTTGGATGCAAACATATATTAATTTAGAAATAGCCTATAAACATATATGTGTTTAGTAGCTTGGAGCGCTATTTAACAGGGAGCGATATTGAATTAGTTGGTGGTTGTTGCTTGCTATTACAAAATTAACATTTTATTTTTCCTTGGGCAATTGATCAGCTACTTCTTTGATCCTTACAAACTGTGTGGTCCGCTGTTCGAATCCCCGTCCGGCAAAAGGTAAAATTAAAATAAAAAAAATCATAAAATTGAATAATTTCTTCTACAATGTTTGTATTACAGAAAAAGGTGCTAAGAACTAAAAAATCTCGTGGAAGTGAGAAAGATGTGGGGGAATATACAATTAGGCAGAAACAAAATTTTGAGCATTCAGGTCGAAAACCTATGTTGTTAGCACCTATATTACCTGTTTATTTTCATAATTCATTATGATTGTAAATATATAAATAAATAAATAAAATTTTGAGCACAATATTGTTTGGGAGAATTTTTTTTAAGCATATAATATTTTTGGGTGCAAAATGCTTCCAAACATATTATATGTTCACAAAATAACATATTGTTTTTTGGAAGACAACATTATTGAATTTGGATGCAAAAATACAAAATGTTTGGAACTTAGACTACCCAAACATATATTGTTTAGACCAACATGCTTTCAAACATATTATATATTGGTAGAGATCAAACATATAAATGTTTGGGCAATACCCAAAAATGTATATGCTTGAAGGAAAATATGTTTGGGAGTATATGTTACAGAAGCGATTTTTTGTGAGGGTGTAGGGTGGAACACAATGTTAGTAAAAAACCAGTAAGGAAAGTCTAAAGTCGGGCGGGGCCGACTATATTATACCCTGCACCACTTTGTAGATCTAAATTTTCGATACCATATGACATCCGTCAAATGTGTTGGGGGCTATATATAAAGGTTTGTCCCAAATACATACATTTAAATATCAATCGATCTGGAAGAATTTGATAGACTTCTACAAAATCTATAGACTCAAAATTTAAGTCGGCTAATGCACTAGGGTGGAACACAATGTTAGTAAAAAAATATGGGAAACGTTTAAATCTGAAGCAATTTTAAGGAAACTTCAAAAAAGTTTATTTATGATTTATCGCTCGATATATATGTATTAGAAGCTTAGGAAAATTAGAGTCATTTTTACAACCTTTCGACTAAGCAGTGGCGATTTTACAAGGAAAATGTTGGTATTTTGACCATTTTTGTCGAAATCAGAAAAACATATATATGGGAGCTATATCTAAATCTGAACCGATTTCAACCAAATTTGGCACGCATAGCAACAATGCTTATTCTCCTCCCTGTGCAAAATTTCAACTAAATTGGAGTTAAAAATTGGCCTCTGTGGACATATGAGTGTAAATCGGGCGAAAGCTATATATGGGATATATATGTAAATCTGAACCGATTTCAACCAAATTTGGCACGCATAGCAACAATGCTAATTCTACTCTCTGTACAAAATTTCAACTAAATCGGAGTTAAAAATTGGCCTCTGTGGACATATGAGTGTAAATCGGGCGAAAGCTATATATGGGAGATATATATAAATTTGAACCGATTTCAACCAAATTTGGCACGCATAGCTACAATGCTAATTCTACTCCCTGTGCAAAATTTCAACTAAATCGGAGTTAAAAATTGGCCTCTGTGGTCATATGAGTGTAAATCGGGCGAAAACTATATATGGGAGATATATCCAAATCTGAACCGATTTTGCTGATATTTTACAAGTTTTTCGAGACTCATAAAATATTCGGATGTACGGAATTTGAGGAAGATCGGTTCATATACACGCCAATTATGACCAGATCGGTGAAAAATATATATGGCAGCTATATCTAAATCTGAACCGATTTTTTCCAAAATCAATAGGGATCGTCTTTGAGCCGAAACAGGACCCTGTACCAACTTTTAGGACAATCGGACTAAAACTGCGAGCTGTACTTTGCACACAAAAATACATCAACAGACAGACAGACAGACAGACAGACAGACAGACGGACAGACAGACGGACAGACAGACAGACGGACATCGCTAAATCGACTCAGAATTTAATTCTACGCCGATCCGTATACTAAAAGGTTGGTCTATGATTACTCCTTCTTGGCGTTACATACAAATGCACAAACTTATTATACCCTGTACCACAGTAGTGGTGAAGGGTATAAATATGGGAAACGTTTAAATCTGAAGCAATTTTAAGGAAACTTCGAAAAAGTTTATTTATGATTTATCGCTCGATATATATGTATTAGAAGTTTAGGAAAATTAGAGTCATTTTTACAACTTTTCGACTAAGCAGTGGCGATTTTACAAGGAAAATGTTGGTATTTTGACCATTTTTGTCGAAATCAGAAAAACATATATATGGGAGCTATATCTAAATCTGAACCGATTTCAACCAAATTTGGCTACAATGCTAATTCTACTCCCTGTGCAAAATTTCAACTAAATCGGAGTTAAAAATTGGCCTCTGTGGTCATATGAGTGTAAATCGGGCGAAAGCTATATATGGGAGATATATCTAAATCTGAACCGATTTCAACCAAATTTGGCACGCATAGCTACAATGCTAATTCTACTCCCTGTGCAAAATTTCAAGTAAATCGGAGCAAAAAATTGTCCTCTGTGGTCAAATGAGTGTAAATCGGGCGAAAGCTATATATGGGAGATATATCCAAATCTGAACCGATTTCAACCAAATTTGGCACGCATAGTTTCAATGCTAATTCTATTCACTGTGCAAAATTTCAACCAAATCGGAGTTAAAAATTGGCCTCTTGGGGCAAATGAGTGTAAATCGGGCTAAAGCTATATATGAGAGCTATATCTAAATCTGAACCGATTTGGCTGCTATTTTGCAAGTTTTGCGAGACCTATAAAATATTCGGATGTACGGAATTTGAGGAAGATCGGTTGATATACACGCCAATTATGACCAGATCGGCGAAAAATATATATGGCAGCTATATCTAAATCTGAACCGATTTTTTCCAAAATCAATAGGGATCGTCTTTGAGCCGAAACAAGACCCTATACCAAATTTTAGGACAATCGGACTAAAACTGCGAGCTGTACTTTGCACACAAAAATACATCAACAGACAGACAGACAGACGGACATCGCTAAATCGACTCAGAATTTAATTCTAAGCCGATCCGTATACTAAAAGGTTGGTCTATGATTACTCCTTCTTGGCGTTACATACAAATGCACAAACTTATTATACCCTGTACCACAGTAGTGGTGAAGGGTATAAATATTATACAAAAAATCGATTAGTCGATAAGATGATGTTATTTTGAGAACGTCAAGCGTAGTTTCATTATTACATATGACTGTTTGGCCAATATGTCTAATGGCAGTAACTCTGTGCTGGGTACCTGAACATTATGGCATAACTGGAAAGGAAGAGGCTGCTGTACTGACTAAGGAAGGTTCCAAAGGCACAAATGACGTTATTTCGGACGTTTTTCCTCTGCTAATTAAAGGCTTAATGGCATATATGACGACTTATGGAAGGGCATTTATTCCTATGAATAAATGTCCTTTAGAATTTTATTTCTATAGAAAATTTGTTCAAAATTGTATAACTACAATAAAATGTCAAAATTTTATTTATATCGATTTTTTTTTTTCAAAATTGTATTTCTATAGAAAATTTTCTTGAGATTTCATTCTATAGAAAATTTTCTCGAAATTTTATGTCTATAGCAGATTTAGTAAAAATTTAATTTATAAAGAAAATTTTGTAACAATTTTATTTCTATAGAAAATTTTGTCAAACTTTTATTTCTGTAGAAAATTTTCTCAAGATTTTATTTCTATACAACATTTTTGCAAAATTTTGTTTCTATAGAATATTTTTCTAACTTTTATTTCTATAGAAAATTATCTTAAAATTTTATTTCTATAGCAAATTTTGTCAAAATTTTATTTCTATAGAAAATTTTGTCCAAATTTTATTTATATAGAAATTTTTGTCAAAATTTTATTTTTATAGAAAATTTTTTCAACATTTTATTTCTATCGAATATTTTGTCCAAATTTTATTTCTATTGAAAAATTTGTCAAAATTGTATCTCTATAGAAAGTTTTGTCAAAATTTTATTTCTATGGAAAATTTTGCCAAAATTTTATATCTACAGAAAATTTTCTCAAAATTTGATTTCTATCGACTTTTTTTTCAACATTATATTTCTATCGACTTTTTTTTCAATATTTTATTTCTATAAAAACTTTTCTCAAGATTTTATTTCTTGAGAAAATTTTCTAAAAATTTTATGTCTATAGAAAATTTTGTCAAAATTTTGTTTCTATAAAAAATTGTATTTCTATAGAAAATTTTGTCAACATTTTATTTCTATAGAAAATTTTCTCATTTTTATTTCTGTAGAAGATGTTGTCAGATTTTACTTCTATAGAAAGTTTTGTCAAAATTGTATTTCAATATATAGAAAATGGAAGTACCTCTTAGTTGTGGAGAAATATTTTGAAAAATCTACCAAAACACCAAGAATTCTACCAAACAGTAGAATGCTACCAACTGTGGCAAACGTGGTCTGTACCCTAAGGCTACGGAACATTCATTTCGTTTTCTTTGCCAGTGTCCTGCATTATCATTCAAAAGAAACAAAATACCTCTCTCTTATTTCTTTCAGACTATTACCGATTTGCAGCCTGAGGAGTATTCTCGCATACATCAAGGCCTCTGGGTGGTGAACTTGGGCAGATCGGAAGGACCACGTACCATATGATGAGATTATCCCGGGCGGATGGAACAGACACGAAGAGGAAGAAAAAAGGAGTTTTAGGAACCGACTAATGGCCCAACTAAGTGGACTCAAATCCACTTTGCACGGATTCGTGTCATCCTCCAAAACCCGACCTAACCTAATGCCAATAAACGTATAATAGCTTTAAGCGAATCTGTAACTTACAAAATGTGTCCGAGATATGCATAGACCCCACATCAGAACGAGATACGCATATACCCCACATCAGAACCCCAACTAACATAGCGTAGCGAGTACCTTTCCTTGTTACAGGGTTTTCAGACAGAAGTACGAACTATAGAGGGATTGAATAGTAAGAAGCCGCATAATGGTTCGTAGCATTGGATTTGTCTAAAGCCTAAGAGTAAGCCAAACCACTCTCTTGGGAGATATTAGGGACTTCTTTCTCCCTAATAATCTTAAGCGATGGTTAGAAAACTATATGGCGGATAGACAATCCTATGTGGAATTAAAACGGAAGATATATTCGTCCATAATTTTTAACTTGTATCTGGCCGGGGCTCCTTTACCACGTCGCGGTTAAGTTCGCCTTGTCAAGTCGTCTGCCCACGCTAGTGCAATTTGTGATAGATTCCGCGCTAGAAACAAGGTTCTCAAGACGCCTGTCAACAACACTTTGGGTGCGGGCAATGAAAAATTTTTAACTACACATATGCAATTGGTCGGTGGCAAACTATGCATTGCCAGTATGGACACCTCAGACAAGTGACACTGGCAGTGGAAAAACATACAAACTTGTCAGAATGCTTCCCATAGATGGGCGACAGAACTTCTCCGCTAAACACCCAAGGATCAGCCATATGTGGAGACCAATATCATCCTTGTGCGTAGACACAATTACTTTTTGCCGAAGAAATATTTTTGGCCATCCCAATCACCATCTTTTTTGTAGGCAACCCCCACACAGAAATATAAGGGTTGATCTTCGCCTGCTAGAGCGAGCGAGATCCAGCACTGCAAAATAGAGCCTATAGATCAGGCAGCATAAGAGACGGGTCTGGTCAAGATTCATGAAGATGAAGCGATGAGAAGCTATAAGATTAATCCAGTTCTCGGAGTTCGACCAGAGCCCATAGCACCGGAGGAAAGAGACCTCGCACCGCAGACCACCAAAGATCAGACAAGTATAGCAGCCTCAATTCCTACATAGTTATGGTTGAAAACACAACACAATGTTACAAAAACAACGTCGTGGACTAATGAAGTGAATCAGAAACTCGATTTCCATATTCGTGATTAGATCATTCCCAAGTGCAAGAACTCCAAGGCTCTTGATGTGACGTTTGATAATCTATTTGTCTATGGTAATCGCCCTGAAATGTAGCTAAGACCATAGCACCTAGGTTAAGGATATGGAGATAATGTAAAAGAAGTACGATCCGACTTGTCGTCCTTTATCGAGGAGGAGGACATGCACAAGGCAGCTGTTCAGGAGGCGATCTCTTCCTACCACTGCAGTAATGTACTAGGAGGAAAACTATTAGCTGTTGGCAAAGACGACAGTGACTACCTAGAGAGATAAGAATGATCTCAAGTACATTCTGGTATCTCCAAATACCTTAAATTGTGACTTCTAAAACCAGCAATTCAAGATCAATACTGGAAGTATGGACATTTATCTCAAATCACGAGGTATCTCCCCGCGTGTCCTGTGAATTCAACAGACCTGAAACTGAAATAACTCTGGACTCATCCGGTACATAGAGGCAAATCCACAAACTGAATGTAGATGCAGAAAAGCTCAAATTCAGTGTAAATATTTTGTCTTTTCCTATATTTCCACATATCCGCGACGACGAGATATGGCTGCCTAGAGAAACCAATTCGGGGTTATTTCAGATACGTTATGGCATCTCCTTCTCGGTCGTCTAAATTTTGGCCCCGTTTGGTGGGATAATTTTAATTTTTTTTTTGGAAAATTTATTCACTTGTGGCAGGTTTGCGATATCCAGAGTGTCCAAGTTTGAGAGTTTTTTCCGTATATCATAGAGGCATAAACAACAACAACGACTACCATGAATTTTTTCGGTCTTTCGCTAATATGGTGCTTGCAATCCAGCTTCCTAGGTAATGTAGGTTAGGTATAGTGGCAGGTCAATATTACAGGCTCACTTAGATTATTCAGTCCATTGTAATACCATAGTGGTGAACTTCTTTCTAATCACTGGGTACTGCCCGATTCTATGCTCAGTTCAATAACAAAGGACCTCCTTTTTATAGCCGAGTCCGAACGGCTATAAAAAGAACGACATTTCAGAGTGTTTCAAAGCTTCTCTAAGAGGTTTCTGGTTAGGTATTTTGCGCACCCACTAAAGAGAATTACCATGTAGATGTCGATTGTACAATCGACATTGCTGATCTTACCAGTTATTTCACTGCAAGAACTTTGATGATATCTCCCACCAAATCCTCAGCCACACTATTGATTGCCAGAGTCGACGGCGAAATAATTCCGACCACAAATTACCCCAAGATTCTCGGGGTCACATTCGACTGGCTTTTTTAGTCGTCAGCCCATGCCACTGTAATTTGTGATAAGCTCCGCGGTAGAAACAAGGTCCTCAAGTCGCTTGCCGGCAGCACTTGGGGTGCGGACAAAGAAACCTTGCTGACTACATATAAGGCAATTGGCCGGTCAGTGGTAAACTATGCAGCGCCAGTGTGGACACCTCAAACGAGCGACACGCGGAATAACATACAAACCTGTCAGAACGCTGCGCTTAGAACTGCAGCAGGATGTCTCCGCAGTACACCCCTGGATCTCCTTTATGCGGAGACCAAGATCATTCCAATGCGTCGACACAATTACATCCCAGCAAAAAAAAATTGGACGTTCTTCTAAAGGCACACCTTTAAAAGCACTTCCAAAAATGTCCTCCCAAAGAAGTTCTTTATTTTAGCTGCACAGGAAGTTCTTTTAATTCAAATTTTTATAACTCGCTTTGTTCATATTTTTAATGGAAAATTTAATTTTTTTTGTTTCAAATAGGTTAAAAATAAATTAAGACTTAATGAAATGGTAAAAATTATTTAATTTTTTTCTGAAAAAATGCCAAATCCATTTAAAAATATTTGATGCCAAACGTTCCACACAAGCGTAAGAATGCATTAAAACTCATAAAAAAATTTAAAAATTTTTAATTTGTCAAAATATCACAAAATTTTTTAATTCACATCCAAAACACTGAATTCGCATCACACCTTAAGAGGTGATGCAAATCCAGTGCAACGGCTGTTAAAATGGTTGGCATCCGTCCTATGACAAGTACATGTTAAATTCATCGCTTCTGCGGCAATTTTGCATCACTTCCGGATCCAAAAAGAACATTTTCACTACTTTTTTGGCGACGCTTTTTATACCCTCCACCATAGGATGGGGGTATATTAACTTTGTCATTCCGTTTGTAACACATCGAAATATTGCTCTAAGACCCCATAAAGTATATATATTCTGGGTCGTGGTGAAATTCTGAGTCGATCTAAGCAGGTCCGCCCGTCCGTCCGTCTGTCCGTCTGTCCGGCTGTCCGTCCGTCTGTGGAAACCACGCTAACTTCCGAACGAAACTAGCTATCGACTTGAAACTTGGCACAAGTAGTTGTTATTGATGTAGGTCGGATGGTATTGAAAATGGGCCATATCGGCCCACGTTTACGTATAGCCCCCATATAAACCGATCCCCAAATTTGGCTTGCGGAGCCTTCCGGAGCAGCAAAATTCATCCGATCCGGTTGAAATTTGGTACGTGGTCTAAGTATACGGTCTCTAACAACCATGCAAAAATTGGTCCATATAGGTCCATAATTATATATAGCCCCCATATAAACCGATCCCCAGATTTGACCTCCGGAGCCTCTTGGATGGGCAAAATTCATCCGATCCGGTTGAAATTTGGTACCTGATGTAAGTATACGGTCTCTAACAACCATGCAAAAATTGGTCCATAGCGGTCCATAAATATATATAGCTCCCATATAAACCGATTCCCAGATTTGACATCCGGAGCCTCTTGGAGGAGCAAACTTCATCCTACCCGATTGAAATTTGGTACGTGGTGTTAGTATATGGTCTCTAACAACCATGCAAAAACTGGTCCATATCGGTCCATAATTATATATAGCTCCCATATAAACCGATCCCCAGATTTGACCTCCGGAGCCTCTTGGAGGGGCAAAATTCATCCGATCCGTTTGAAATTGGGTACCTGATGTTAGTATACGGTCTCTAACAAGCATGCAAAAATTAGTCCATATCGGTCCATAATTATATATAGCTCCCATATAAACCGATCCCCAGATTTGAACTCTGGAGCCTCTTGGATGAGCAAAATTCATCCGATCCAATTGAAATTTAGTACGTGGTGTTAGTATATGGTCTCTAACAACCATGCAAAAATTGGTCCATATCGGTCCATAATTATATATAGCTCCCATATAAACCGATCCCCAGATTTGACCTCCGGAGCCTCTTGGAGGAGCAAAAGTCATCCGATGCGGTTGAAATTTGGTACATTTCGTTAGTATATGGCCTCTAACACCCATGTAAAAATTGTCAAATTTTATTACTATAGAAAGTTTTGTCAAAATTTCATTTCTATAGAAAGTTTTGTAAAAAGTTTATTTCTATAGCAATGTTTGTCAACATTTTATTTCCACAGAAAATTTTGTCAAAATTTTATTTCTATAGAAAATTTTGTAAAAAAAATTATTTCTGTAGAAAATTTTGTCAACATTTTATTTCTATAGACAATTTTGTCAACATTTTATTTCTATAGAAAATTTTGTCAACATTTTACTTCCATAGAAAATTTTGTCAACATTTTATTTCTATAGAAAATTTTGTCAAGTTTTTATTTCTATAGAAAATTTTGTCAAAATTTTATTTCAATAGAAAATTTTGTCAAACTGAATTATATACGTATTTAATCGGCCTTTTTTTTTGTTTAATATATACCCCTTATGGACTAACTTACAATTTAGAAGACAGTGTTAAAAAGTTTTACGATACCTTGTCATCGGCAAGTGTTATCGCAACCCAAGTAATTCGATTGTGGATGACAGCCTTTAGTAGAAGTTCCTACGCAATCCATGGTGGAGGGTACATAAGATTCGGCCTGGCCGAACTTACGGCCGTATATACTTGTTTTTGCTGGGATGTTGTCAAAGCAATACCTCTTGGGTTGCTATTGTAGTTGTCATCCAAATCACAATCTTGTGGATGGACAACCTCCACCCAGGAATGTAAGGATTGATCTTCACCTTCTAGAGCAGCCGCCTCAACGTGTGTCCCATCTGTAATCAAGGGTCACATGACACTCTTCACCTTTTCGCTTGCCCAGCTATGCCTACCCGTCTCACCACCAGATCACTCTGGACACACCCTATCCTTGTCGCAGAGTTCCTTGATTTGGCTACTAGTTGAACTACACAAGCATATAACAAAATGGATGAAACTACATTAAAAACTGTTACAACAACAACAACAACAACCATGCAGATGTTATACCAAGATCATTCTCCCTTGTCCATTTCCCAGTCATCCAGAGCATTACGGACACAAAGAAAATTTCATCAAAACTGTATGAAACGTTGCGTTGATGAACAGAAAATTCGTCATAATAACGAAAAATGTCGTTCTATTAACGAATTTTTTTTATTGGCTCCCATTTAATGACCTATTTCGTTAATATAACGAAACTTTTTCTCTTAGTGCGGGTAGGTTAAAGGATATCCCATTTCATGTCATAGTGATGAAGGTTCTATTATCGCTAACCTCTCCCGACTTTTAATTTTTCTAAAATGTTTTGTTTTTAGAAGCTTAGTATTACATTTTTTGGTCACTGTTAATTATATTTGCAAAAATAAAATTGCTGAAAAAATTTCATACATCATTTATTGCAAAAATTCCAAAAACTATATACTGTTTTTTTTTCACCATTGCCAACATTAAGTAATTAACACCACAGCATTATAACTCCCTCCCTATTTATCCCCCCTCCTCAATTAAATATTTCAATGAGTTGATTTATTTATAGTAGTCTTACCACAAAATAGCTTATGACCTTTGTTCGTTTGATCACCTCATTTATCATAACACCCTCTCTAATTAAATGAAACAATCGAATAGCATGAGAGCATATAGGAAAAATGTGTGTGTGGTGGGTGTGTGGGTGTATGGATTTTATATGGCCAGTTGTTGTACTAAGTGAATGGGTGCGTTTTTCCTCTCTCTCCACATGAATGCGTTTTGCCTTTGTTTTCCTATTGCATATCTTTTGAGAGTATATGCTTGTTTGTTTCATCCATGGTTCATGCGGTTAAGGGCATTGCATTACAATATTGTGTTGTAGTATACTTTCAGGGGCAGCAAAAAGCATTGTGTTTTAATGTCCGGGTGTGCGTTTCAAATTGAGCGGATTAAGTTAAATTACAATCGAGGTTTTTTCCTCTGTTTCTAATGTTGGGCCATTGTATTAATGTTTCGTTCGGTATGAGTGCGAATGCGAGTGTGGGTGTGTTTTTGTATTTGTGTGCCTGGTTATATGCGTGTTGATCTCTAGACAATATCAAATATTCCATGTTTTTAACTTTGCACATGGTAAATGTTAAATTAAACTCAATGTTTTCTATGTAGTTCAGTCTTGGCTGTTGGGCTGAGCATTGAATGCAAAGAGACCACCAAATAAGACTAGGCAATTGGGACCGACGAAAATGTTCATATGTTAAACCATGAATGGTTAGAATATACCCGGGCAGGGATATTAGGAAAGGGCTACTATAGAAGTAGTATAGTGATTTTGTGAGATAAACTTGGTTGTAAGGCGTGAAAATTTTTACAGAAAATAGAAGGAATAATTTAATGAAAATTGGGTATGTGGTTTCCATAGAAAATTTTGGCAAACATTTATTTCTAAAGAACGTTTTGTCGAGATCTTATTTCTAAAGAAAATTTTGCCAAAATTTTATTTCCATAGAAAATGTTGGCAAAATTTTATTTCTATAAAAAAAAAAAACAAGTAAGTAAAGTAGAAAGTCGGGCGGGGCCGACTATATCATACCCTAAACCACCATTACAGAATTAGTAATCATAAGCATTTGTGGGGTAACATATAGGTCTGGGAGATAAACCGCAGTTGCATATTTAAGAAAATTAAGGGATACATGTCTATGGGTGCTTTGTGTCAATCTGACTATAGCTCATAGTCAATGTTGCCACGGAAAATGTTCGGTTTACCCTACAAGGACAAAAAAAGTTCCCTACTTCCCATACATTCCCAAACAATTTTCCCTACTATATTTTTCGTTAAATTTGAAAAAATTTTACAAAACAAAAATGGTTCTAAGTACTATATTATCTTAAAACATGAATATGCAACGTATATAACTTAGAATACAAATTTGTATTACCACGACGGTTGCCAAAGTTGGTAGAATGCTACCCAAATTAGTAATCTTTTTTGTTAAATCTCTATAAAAATAAAATTTTGGAAAAAGTTTCTATAAACAATTTTTTGTGAGAACTTTTTCTATAGAAACAAAATTTTGAGAAAAAATTTCACAGAAATAAAATTTTGAGAAAAATTTTTATAGAAATAATATTTTGAAAAGTAATTCTATAGAAATACAATTTTGACAAAATGTTCTATAGAAATAAAATGTTGACAAAATTCTCTACAGGAGTAAAGTTTACCACACATTGTTAAAGATCAAGCCTTGTTGGCTTCTAATTTCCTCCTCTAGAGCCACCAAAATGTAAAAATTATTACAAATTGTGTTGAGTGAAAATGTCCTACATTGTGGCCCTACGTCCCTACAAGACGCTAAATATTAGAAAAACCTTACATATAGGGAATTTCCCCTACTTCTAGCAACATTGGCTGTGTTGATATTGCGCCTACGGAGTTAGTATGCCACTAATATTGAGCCCATTATTAAAAAAGAGAAAATCGTTAAATTAGTGTGGGTAATAAATACAAATTTGTAAAAATCGAGCAATATTCTTATGTAAGAGCTACAAGTACGTATAAGTACGATCGGCTAGTACATCAAAATTTGAAATTTGAGTAACATTGGTTAATAAATAAGAGTACTATGGCCAAATTTGGGAAAATCGAGCGATGCATATATATGGAAGCTATATCTAAATCTGAACCAATTTGCATAATATTTTGCGGGTTTAATTAATACCACAAAAGGTTACCTTGTGCAAGATTTGAGTAAGATCAGTTAAGAAATGAGGCCTGTATGGTCAAACATAAAGTTATTATGGGCGAATTTTTCAAAATCGGGTGACACATATACGGGAGCTATATCTACATCTGAACCGATTTCGATGAAATTTTGCACATATAGTTAGTACTATAGAGAACTAGATCTAGCCAACTTTTAGAAAGGTCGGTTAATAAATAAGGGTTCTTTGGCCAAATTTGGGAAAATCGGGCTATACATATATATGGGAGCTATATCTAAATCTGAACCGATTTCGATGATGTTTTGAACATATAGTTAGTGCTATAGAAGACTATATTTAGCCAAATTTGGGTAAGATCGGTTGATAAATAAGGGTTTTATGGCCAAATTTAGAAAAATCGGGCGGTACATATATATGGGAGCTATAGCTAAATCTGAACCGATTTCGATGATTTTTTGCACATATAGTTAGTTCTATAGAAGATTATATTTAGCCAACTTTGAGTAAGATCGGTTGATAAATAAAGGTTTTGTGGCCAAATTTGGGAAAATCGGGCGATACATATATATGAGAGCTATATCTAAATCTGAACCGATTTGGATGAAATTTTGCAGACATGAAGGGAGATGGAAAATATTACCTTTTGCCAAATTTGGTGACGATCCGTTTGAAAAAACGCGCAACGTGACCCCATTTGTCGAAATCGGGCGATACATATATATGGGAGCTATATCTAAATTTGATCCGATTTCTTTCAAATTCAATACGTTCGTTCTTGTGTCCAAAAAACTCCCTGTACCAAATTTCATCAAAATCGGTTAATAATTGCGACCGGAATCCTGTGAACAACAAATACATGGACAGACGGACGGACGGACGGACACCAAGCGCTAGATCGACTCAGGAGGTGATTCTGAGTCGATCGGTATATATTTTATGGGGTCTAAAATCAATATTTCTGGTAGGCACATTTTTTGGCCGATCAAACTTATTATACTCTGACCACTATGTGGTTTAGGGTATAAAAAAAATTAATTGATCCAATTAAAAAATTAATTGATACTATTAATTTTTGTTGAATCAATTAAATTGTAATTGAAAATTATGACTTTAATTGGAAAATTGTTCCTGAAATTTTTTTCTGTGAACATGACAATTCATATGTACTTACATTCTTTAGTTATTCTCCTGTATTAAATCCCTTGCAAACCACAGTGCCTTCGTGCTAGACCATTTATACTGGAAAATTGTTATTAAGTCTATGCATATGCAAGTATAATAATAAAAGCTTTAACGGTCTAAAGGAACAACGTTACTAATACGAATCCCCAACGGTGTAGTTTTTCTAAATGTCTGAAAAGGTTGTTGTTTTCCATTTTTCCACTTGCAATGCCAATGCGACAACAACATTGCCATCCTTTGGCTAGGAATAAGCAAACGTAATAGAGAGGGTTGTTTTCACACACACGCACAAACACCTTCCAAAGTTGTGCTGAAGCCACAGCAAGAGCAAGACCAGTAGCAGTAGCCATACCATAACGTACCACAAAACATACAGTCAGGCCATTCATTCATTAATGCATTTACGTTGCATGTCCTTGGCCATAAAATTGTTAGAGCCGAAGCGACGACCTGAACAAAAATCCTCCCAAAAGCAAACAAACAAACCAAATGAACAATAATAACCATTCATAGGATATGTAGAGAGAAAAGAAGATATCCTTTTGGTTGAGTTGTTCGCTTAACGTTATGCCAGTGGAGGACAAAAGGAGCGAAGGACTTGAAATTCATGGGGCCTTTGAGGACTGTCAGAATGCATCGTTTTTGGGAATATGTAACTCGTGATAGATCATTTATTTATAATTTTATTTATATTTTGTCAATATTTTATTTCAATAGAAAATGTTGTCAAAATTTTATTTATATAGCAAATTTTGTCAAAATTTTATTTATTTGCCAAATTTTATTTCCATAGAAAATTTTGTCAAAATTTTATTTCTATAGAAAATTTTGTCAAAATTTTATTTCTATAGAAAATTTTGTCAAAATTTTATTTCTATAGAAAATTTTGTCAAAATTTTATTTCTATAGAAAATTTTGTCAAAATTTAATTTCTATCGAAAATTTTGTCAAAATTTTATTTCTTTAGAAAATTTTGTCAAAATTTTATTTCTTTAGAAAATTTTGTCAAAATTTTAGTTCTTTAGAAAATTATGTCAAAATTTTATTTCTTTAGAAAATTTTGTCAAAATTTTATTTCTATGGAAAATTTTATGCCTATAGGAATTTTTATCGAAATTTTATTTCTATAGGAAATTTTGTCAAAAGTTTATTTCTATAGAAAATTTTGCCAAAATTTAATTTCTACCGAAAATTTTGTCAAAATTTAATTTTTATCGAAAATTTGGCAAAATTTTATTTCTATAGAAAATTTTGTCAAAATTTTATTTCTATAAGAAATTTTATCAAAATTTTATTTCTATAGAAAATTTTGTCAAAATTTAATTTCTATCGAAAATTTTGTCAAAATTTAATTTTTATCGAAAATTTTGTCAAAATTTTATTTCTATAGAAAATTTTGTAAAAATTTTATTTCTATAGGATATTTTGTCAAAATTTTGATTTCTATAGAAAATTTTGTCAAAATTTTATTTCTATAGAAAATTTTGTCAAAATTTTATTTCATTAGAAAATTTTTTCAAAATTTTATTTCTTTAGAAAATTTTTTCAAAATTTAATTTCTTTAGAAAATTTTGTCAAAATTTTATTTCTTTAGAAAATTTTGTCAATTTTTTTTTTTTTGAAAATTTTATTTCTTAATAAAATTTTTTAAAAAATAAAAAAATGTTGTCAAAATGTTATGTCTGTAGAAAATTTTGTTAAAATTTTTTTTCTATAAAAAAATTTGTCAAAATGTTATTTCTATAGAAAGTTTCGTCAAAAATTTTTTTTGTTAAAATTTTGAGTTCTATAGAAAATGTTGTCAAAATTTTATTTCCATGGAAAATTTTATTCCTATAGGAACTGTTATCGAAATTTTATTTCTATAGGAAATTTTGTCAAAATTGTATTTCTATAGGATATTTTTTAAAAATTGTATTTCTATAGAAAATTTTGTCAAAATTGTATTTCTATAGAAAATTTTTGGCAAAATTATATTTCTTTAGAAAATTTTGTCAAAATTTTATTTCTTTAGAAAATTTTGTCAAAATTTTATTTCTTTAGAAAAATTTGTCAACATTTTATTTCTTTAGAAAATTTTATCAAAATTTTATTTCTATAGAAAATTTTGTCAAAATTTTATTTCTATAGAAAATTTTGTCAAAATTTTATTTCTATAAAAAATTTTGTCAACATTTTATTTCTATAGAAAATTTTTGTCACAAGTTTATTTCTATAGAAAATTTTGTCAAAATTTTATTTCTATAGAAGATTTTATTAAAATTTAATTTCTATAGAATATTTTGTCAGCATTTTATTCCTATAGAAAATTTTGTTAAAATCTTGATTTCTATACAAAATGTTGTCAAAATTTTATTTCTATAGCAAATTTTGTACAAAATTTTATTTCTATGGAAAATTTTGTACAAATTTTATTTCTTTAGAAAATTTTGTCAAAATTTTATTTCTTTAGAAAATTTTTTTACAAAATTTTATTTCTTTAGAAAATTTTTTTACAAAATTTTATTTCTTTAGAAAATTTTGTCAAAATTTTATTTCTTTAGAAAATTTTGTCAAAATTTTATTTCTTTAGAAAATTTTGTCAAAATTTTATTTCTTTAGAAAACTTTGTCAAATTTTTATTTCTTTAAAAAATTTTGTCAAAATTTTATTTCTTTAGAAAATTTTATTTCTATAGAAAGTTTTGTCAAAAATTTATGTCTACAGACAATTTTGTCAAAATTTTATGTCTATAGAAAATTTTGTCAAAATTTTATGTCTATAGAAAATTTTGTCAAATTTTAATGTCTGTAGAAAATTTTGTCAAAATTTTTTTTCTATAAAAAAATTTGTCAAAATGTTATTTCTATAGAAAGTTTCGTCAAACATTTATATCTATAGAGAATTTTGTTAAAATTTTGAGTTCTATAGAAAATGTTGTCAAAATTTTATTTCTATGGAAAATTTTATTCCTATAGGAACTTTTATTTCTATAGGAAATTTTGTCAAAATTGTATTTCTATAGGATATTTTTTAAAAATTGTATTTCTATAGAAAATTTTGTCAAAATTGTATTTCTATAGAAAATTTTTGGCCAAATTTTATTTCTTTAGAAAATTTTGTCAAAATTTTATTTCTTTAGAAAATTTTGTCAAAATTTTATTTCTATAGAAAATTTTGTCAAAATTTTATTTCTATAGAAAATTTTGTGAACATTTTATTTCTATAGAAAATTTTGTGAACATTTTATTTCTATAGAAAACTTTTATCACAAGTTTATTTCTATAGAAAATTTTGTCAAAATTTTATTTTATAGAAAATTTTATTAAAATTTAATTTTTATAGAATATTTTGTCAGCATTTTATTCCTATAGAAAATTTTGTTAAAATCTTGATTTCTATAGAAAATGTTGTCAAAATTTTATTTCTATAGAAAATTTTGTACAAAATTTTATTTCTATGGAAAATTTTGTAAAAATTTTATTTCTTTAGAAAATTTTGTCAACATTTTATTTCTTTAGAAAATTTTGCACAAACTTAGTATATTATTATTTTGTAAAAATGTTATTTCTATAGAAAATTTTGTCAAAATTGTATGTCTGTACAAAATTTTGTCAAAATTTTATTTCTATAAAAAATTTTGTAAAAATTTTATTACTATAAAAAATTTTGTAAAAATTTTATTTCTATAGAAAATTTTGTTAAAATCTTGATTTCTATTGAAAGTGTTGTAAAAATTTTATTTCTATAGAAAATTTTGTACAAAATTTTATTTCTATAGAAAATTTTGTTAAAATTTTTTTCTATTGAAAATTTTGTACAAAATTTTATTTCTATGGAAAATTTTTCATAAAATTTTATTTCAATGGAAAATTTTGTAAAAATTTTATTTCCATAGAAAATTTTGTAAAAATTTTATTTTTATAGAAAATTTTGTGAACATTTTATTTCTATAGAAAATTTTGTCAAAATTTTATTTCTATAGAACATTTTATCAAAATTTTATTTCTGTAGAAAATTTTGTCAAAATTTTATGTCTATAGAAATTTTTGTTAAAATTTTATGTTTATAGAATATTTTTTCAAAATTTTATGTCTATAGAAATTTTTGTTAAAATTTTATGTTTATAGAATATTTTTTCAAAATTTTATTTCTATAGAAAATTTTGTTAAAATTTTAGTTCTGTCCTATTTTGTTTAAAATTTTATTTCTATAGATAATTTTGTCAAAATTTTATTCTATAGAAAATTTTGTCAAAATTTTATTCTATAGAAAATTTTGTCAAAATTTTATTTCTATAGAAAATTTTGTCAAAAGTTTATTTCTATAGAAAATTTTGTCAACATTTTATGTCTATAGAAAATGATGTCAAAATTTAATTTCTATAGAAAATTTTGTCAAAATATTATTTCTTTAGAAAATTTTGTCATAATTTTATTTCTATAGAAAATGTTATCAAAATTTAATTTCTATAGAAAATTTGTTAAAATTTTATTGTTATAGAAAATTTTGTCAACATTTTATTTCTATAGAAAAATTTTTCCAAATTTTATTTCTATAGAAAATTTTTTTTCAAAATTTTATTTCTATAGAAAATTTTGTCAACATTTTATTTCTATAGAAAATTTTGTTAAAATTTTATTTCTATAGAAAATTTTGTCACCATTTTATTTCTATAGAAAATGTTGTCAAAATTTTATTTCTATAGAAAATCTTGTCACAATTTTGTTTCTATAGAAAATTTTCTCAAAGGCCTTTTTTACAGCCTTCTATATCCTCCTTTATTAGAAAAGTGCCATCCATGCATTTACAATTCCGACAATTATAGCAAATGTGAATTCGCCATGGACACGTGTTTATTTATCTGGCTGTTCGTTTGTGTTCCTATATTTTATGCTGCTGTGTCGGAATATCCTCATGCATGTGTATGAATATCCTTTTTTATTTGAATGTATTGTATTATAGGCAAAGAGTATTGAAGTGTTTTAGTGTTGGTAGTCAATGTACTGCACTGAATGAATGCTTGTAGATGGAGCATTTTGCTTTTATGGTACTCTCCTTTATGTCGAATTGTATTAAAAATAAAGGAAAGATTATTAAAATGTTTATTTCGGAGTTTTTATTAATTAAACCGCTTTGCTTTAGGCAGGAAGACACTACCGCAAATGGATAGGATGAATTCATTAAAAGAATCACAACTTCATGGATATCAACGAGAGAGGTGAAGGGTATGAAGCTTAAATTTTTGTTTTGTGAATATTTAAGGGGGATATGTATTTAAGAGTAAGCTAACCAAGTAATGGACATTTTTGGAAGCAAAAGTCTTTTCGGTGAAACTTCCGTAACAGAAAAAATATTAGCAGGAAAGAGCTGAAGTCTATGAAATATCGGTAGAGGACAAGATCATTGTGGTCACCTGCAGGGGATTTTAGCTGACCAGGTATTTTAAATCTTTTCCTGAGTAAATGTACTTCTGATGGAAGCCCCTAACGGTCCTGCAGAAGGCCAGGGCGAGTCTCAGGAATTGCCCATGACTTGGCTGAATGATGAATATTAAACATACACCCAGGGAAACGGACATCGATTACTGGGAAAGTCTATACCTTTATTTGACAAGTTGAACTACTAGAAGTAGTCTTAACTGAATTCAAAGTGCTACGCATCGTTACCTTTGTGAATTTCTAAAAGGTACCACATAAAACCAAAGATGCTAAATTCTCAAAACAAGTCTTAGCCGGGGTTTTCATGCATTTTTATCTTAAATCTAAAGATTCAATATTTCTGTTACGATTTCTTTAAATAAAAAATGTTTTTCTTTACTTTAATAAAATTTAATCTTTGTTTAAAGACATTTGACTTTAACAGAGGGCGCAAATTTCCAAAACTACTGTTCTAAATTTAATGAAAAACAATTTTTGAAACAAAGAATAATAAACTTTATTTCAATTAAATTTTCATTATTTTAAAGAACTTTGTCCCTAATATTTTGAAAACTGCGCATCCTAACATTTAGGTTGCGCCATCTATAGTAACACGTAATTTTTTCAGTGTAATTTTAAACATTTTTAAGATTTGTAGCAAAGATTAAAAAAGGTCATCAATTTTCATTTATATTTAAGATTTTTCAGTAGTATTAAAGCCAAGATGACCTTACTACAAGGAAATTTTCTTTCGTGTTAGCTTAAGTCGAATCACTTAACCACCATATAAGGACAAAACAACTTCATTGAAAGGATTAACGACTTTTGGCCAAGAAAAGCAACCCCAGAAAAATGCAGTTTCTATGCTAATCTAAATTCGCACTCGTATGAGATCTTGCATTCGGACATGAGATCTTTGGCCTCACGACAATATTTTTTCAGTGCAGTTACCGAATTTGGTTTTCTCCGATGAGAATTAATTACTGTTGGTTTACTTTCCAAAGAGGTCAGCTATAAAATATGCACCTTCAATTGGCCACCAATAGAAATAAATTTTTGATAAAATTTTCTATAGAAATAAAATGTTGACAAAATTTTCTATAGAAATAAAATTTTAACAAAATTGTCTATACAAATAAAATTCTAACAAAATTTTCTATAGAAATAAAATTTTGACAAAATCTTCTATAGAAATAAAATTTTGAGAAAATTTTTTATAGGAATACAATTTTAACAAAAATTTCAATAGAAATAAAATTTTGACAAAATTTTCTATCGAAATAAAATTTTGACAAAATTTTCTTTAGAAATAAAATGTTGACAAAACTTTCTATAGAAATAAATTTACGACAAAATTTTGTATAGAATTATAATTTTGAGAAACTTTTCTTCGAAAATAATTTTTTTACAAAAATTTCTATAGAAATAAAATTTTTACAAAAATTTCTATAGAAATAAAATTTTGACAAAATTGTCTATAGAAATAAAATTTTGAAAAAATGTTCTATGGAAATAAAATTTTGACAACATTTTCTATGGAAATAAAATTTTGACAAAATTTTCTATACAAATAAAATTTTAACAAAATTTTCTATAGAGATACAATTTTGACAAAATCTTCAATAGAATAAAATTTTGAGAATATTTTCTATAGAAATAAAATTTTGACAAAACTTTCTATAGAAATAAAATTTTGACAAAATTTTCGATAGAAATAAAATTTTTACAAAATTTTCTATAGAAATAAAATTTTGACAAAGTTTTTCTATAGCACTAACACTTTGACAAAATTTTCTATAGAAATAATATTTTGACAAAATTTTTTATAGAAATAAAATGTAGACAAAATTTTCTATAGAAAAAAAATTTTGACAATTTTTCTATAGAAATAAAATTTTGACAAAATTTTCTATAGAAATAAAATTTCGACACAATTTCCTATTGAAATAAAATTTTGACACTATTTTCTATTGAAATAAAATTTTGACAACATTTACTGTAGAAATAAAATTTTGACAACATTTTCTATAAAAATAAAATGTTGACAAAATTTTCTATAGAAATAAAATTTTGACAAAATTTTCTATAGAAATAAAATTTTGACAAAATTTTCTATAGAAATAAAATTTTGACAAAATTTTCTATCGAAATAAAATTTTGACAAAATTTTCTATAGAAAAAAATTTTGACAGTTTTTCTATAGAAATAAAATTTTGACAAAATTTTCTATAGAAATAAAATTTTGACACAATTTCCTATTGAAATAAAATTTTGACACTATTTTCTATTGAAATAAAATTTTGACAACATTTACTGTAGAAATAAAATTTTGACAAAATTTTCTATAGAAATAAAATTTTGACAAAATTTTCTATAGAAATAAAATTTTGACAAAATTTTCTATAGAAATAAAATTTTGACAACATTTTCTATAAAAATAAAATTTTTACAAAATTTTCTATAAAAATAAAATTTTTACAAAATTTTCTATAGAAATAAAATTTTGACAAAATTTTCTATAGAAATAAAATTTTGACAAAATTTTCTATAGAAATAAAATTTTGACAAAATTTTCTATCGAAATAAAATTTTGACAAAATTTTCTATCGAAATAAAATTTTGACAAAATTTTCTATAGAAAAAAATTTTGACAGTTTTTCTATAGAAATAAAATTTTGACAAAATTTTCTATAGAAATAAAATTTTGACAAAATTTTTTATAGAAATAAAATGTTGACAAAATTTTCTATAGAAATAAAATTTTGACAACATTTTCTATAAAAATAAAATTTTTACAAAATTTTCTATAGAAATAAAATTTTGACAAAATTTTCTATAGAACTAACACTTTGACAAAATTTTCTATAGAAATAAAATTTTGACAAAGTTTTTCTATAGCACTAACACTTTGACAAAATTTTCTATACAAATAATATTTTGACAAAATTGTTTATAGAAATAAAATGTTGACAAAATTTTTCTATAGCACTAACACTTTGACAAAATTTTCTATACAAATAATATTTTGACAAAATTTTTTATAGAAATAAAATGTTGACAATATTTTCTATAGAAATAAAATTTTTACAAAATTTTCTATAGAAATAATATTTTTACAAAATTTTCTAGAGAAATAAAATTTTGACAAAATTTTCTATAGAAATAAAATTTTGACAAAATTTTCTATAGAAATAAAATTTTGACAAAATTTTCTATAGAAATAAAATTTTGACACAATTTCCTATTGAAATAAAATTTTGACACAATTTTCTATTGAAATAAAATTTTGACAACATTTACTGTAGAAATAAAATTTTGACAGCATTTTCTATAAATTTTGACAAAATTTTCTATAGAAATAAAATTTTGACAAAATTTTCTATAGAAATAAAATTTTGACACAATTTCCTATTGAAATAAAATGTTGACAAAATTTTCTATAGAAATAAAATTTTGACAAAATTTTCTATAGAACTAACACTTTGACAAAATTTTCTATAGAAATAAAATTTTGACAAAATATTTTATAGAAATAAAATGTTGAAAAAAATTTCTATAGAAATAAAATTTTGACAACATTTTCTATAAAAATAAAATTTTTACAAAATTTTCTATAGAAATAAAATTTTGACAAAATTTTCTATGTAACTAACACTTTGACAAAATTTTCTATAGAAATAAAATTTAAAAAAAATTCTATAGGAATAAAACTTTGACAAAATTTTCTATTTGGTTAAAATTTTGATTTCTATAGAAAAAAATTTTATTTTTATGGAAATAAAATTTTGACAAAATTTTCTATACAAACAAAATTTTGACAAAATTATCTATAGAAATAAAATTTTGACAAAATTTTCTATAGAAATAAAATTTTGACAAAATTTTCTATACAAACAAAATTTTGACAAAATTTTCTATAGAAATAAAATTTTGACACAATTTCCTATTTAAATGAAATTTTGACAACATTTACTGTAGAAATAAAATTTTGACAACATTTTCTATAAAAATAAAATTTTGACAACATTTTCTATAAAAATACAATTTTGACAAAATTTTTTATAGAAATAAAATGTTGACAAAATTTTCTATAGAAATAAAATGTTGACAAAATTTTCTATAGAAATAAAATTGTGACAAAATTTTCTATTGAAATAAAATTTTGACAAAATTTTCTATAGAAATAAAATTTTGAAAAATTCCCTATAGAAATAAAATTTTCACAGCATTTACTATAGAAATAAAATTTTGACAACATTTTCTTTAAAAATAAAATTTTGACAAAATTTTCTATAGAATTAAAATGTTGACAAAATTTTTACAAAAATTTCTATACACTGAAAAAACAGTGAACGCCCTAGGAAGAAAAATTTTGGTTAATTTTAGAAAATGTATGTGTTTTTTAGAAAATTTTTACTAAACAGTATTACAAACGCTGACATCACCCCGAAATCAAAAAAAATAAGTAATAGTTTTCGACAAGTTCAAGAACATTTATTTGACATAATTAATTTTTTTTCACTTCTTAAAGAAATTTTTATAGTTTGAAGGAAAAAACTGGATTTTAAAATTGCAAGAATGTCTTTAGTGCAATACGTAGTTCAAAATGTGCTCATTATTGGTAGTATTTACAAATTTTAAGAAATTCTGAACTATTTTGTGGAAGACACGAATTTACTTAATCTTTATGCTTCATTTGTGTTTAATTATTTAATTATTTCAGTTTTAGTTAATTTAACTAACGTACCCATATTAACGTAACGTAAAATATTAAAGTCGTGGAAACTTTCGTAAAACGTAATAATTCCATGAACTAAAGGAGAATTAAAACGGCTTTAGTGAAATATAGGGTTCAGTTTTTTCTGAGTGTATGAATACAATTTTGACTAAACTTTCTATAGAAATAAAGTTTTGACAAATATCGTTTGGTAGGGTTTTGGTAAAATTTTCTCTAAATTTTGGTAGATTTTTTTCGCTGTAGTGGCAACCGAGGAACATTTTAGGAATAAATGAATATCGTTCTCGGCAAATACTCCCACTATGATCTTATATTCGCAAAACGTGCTAGAAATGTTTGATTTGACTACGGCGACGAATTCCCTTTTGATTTGTGTCAAATATTTGCCTAGACCGTACCGCAAGTGAGCCTGAAAAAACGGGCAGCCACTATATCTAACTTAACCATACAGGACTCATTACCTCTCAACCAAAAATTGCCTCAAAAGGAAGATCCTCGCTTCTGCGGCATTTTGGGGAGTAAGGTTGGCACTAAAAAATACGAAAGTGTTGATAATTTTAAAACAGCGCTTCTTCTGGAATTTGGCAAAATACCATAAAGTCCCTTTGGTGCAACATATGATGACTTTGTTTTGCCATTTTAAGACCATAAATATACGCAATTCGATCAAATCTAAACTGGTTCTAAAATTAGAGTTTATTTTCGATATTTTTGCTTTTGAAAAATAAAAATACTTTGTTGCATTAAATATCAGCCACCAAAATTCACACACTTTCCCTTTTAATATTTGCCTCTTTATGAAAAAAATTCTAATTTATAAATTTCCTTATAAATATGTATACCAATTCCTAATTTCATCAAAGCCCTCGAGAGAAAAAAAAAAACAAAAACAAAAATTCTATTTAATTAACCATTTATTAATAATGACGCAACCAGCTGTTACAACAAGGACTAATTCCTAATCACAATGATGTGGTCTTCATCAGCATTAGCAGCCTCCCACTCATTTTGCTTGTAGGCTAAGTATCGTCAGCCTTGGGGGCTGTAGCAACAAAATATGATGGAGGTCGTCATGAGGTTGAATGTTTCATGGTTTTTGTGGCCTTCCATAATTCTATGGGCTAGCATGATGGCATCATCATGCCCTTGCCTTTTGGAGTGGTTTATTAAAGTTTTCGAAGGCGTCAATGGCGCAAATATGTCAAATAAACATCAATATTATTACAGCGAATATTTTTGCATAATTTTAGGCGCTTTCGTTGTCTTTGATTTTTTCGTGTTTTGGTCCTTCGAGATGAGACAGATTTCTTTTCGTTTTTTGACCCAAATAATTTATAAGTTATGACAGATGAGAGAAAGCCAGAGTTCTTGTGCTACAGTGATCTATCTTTGGTCTTTTACATTTAATGTATTCAGTAAATATTTGTCTTATTATTCGCATATTTTCTTTCCCCTTGGCCTTCGTCGTCGATGAGAGTAAAGTGTATTTATTTATTAATACGTCAGCCAAGCAAAATTTCCTAAAGAAAATATTTACATAATTTCAAAATTTTCTGATGAAAACAAAAGAACGCCAAACAAAATATAAACATTCATATTTTTTTTTGACGGATATCAGCCTATTGGCTAACTAAATGTCTGAATAGATGCCAACTTGCTTATGAATAAAAGTTTCGTTGAAGATATTTTGTTTTGTGTCGCCTTGATGCGAGGAGAGTAGAGGCGTTAATTTATTTTTTTGATTTATGTAAAAATCTTTCCCTTAATTTTGGAATTTATTGGTTTCGTTGTCTCTGGCTTGTCTGCAATATTTTGTCGGCTTTATAAAAATGTTTTTTTTTTTTTTTAATATTAAAGGTTTTTTTGATAAATACGTGAAACGTTAATAAAGTTACCATCGACAATTTTTGTAAGAAGTTTCAAATACATTGTTACTAAAAGTGACACAGACAGAATGTTGCATTAAGAAATGGACTATACACGGAAAAAAGCTTACCCTGTTGTAAAGAATTTGTTTTTAATTATTTTAGTACTGTTTCCGAGACAAAGAAGCGAAGACTTGATTCACTTTTATACACTCAAAAAAAAAAAAAACAGGAAGGACAATTTTCTTGAATTTTAGAAAATTTTAACTAAACTATATTACAAACGCATATCTCAGGCCGGTTTCACAAAAATAAGTAAATATTTTTCGAAAAGTTCAAGAATATTTTTAGTCATAATTATTATTTTTTTTTTTCATTTGTTAAAGAAAATTTCGTAGTATGAAGGAAACAAAGTGGAGTTCAAAATTGCACAAAATGTTTTTAGCTCCATACGAAGTTTACGATGGGCACATTTGTAGTAAAATGTAAAAAATTTCAAGAAATACTGAACTATTTTGTGGAAGACACGAATTTAGTAAATATTTTTACCCCTTTGTTAGTTCATCTAAAGTATACAAACAATTATTACAGCCACAAAAAATTTCTCAAAACATAATTCAATGAACTAAAATGAAATTGAACTGGTATTAGTGCCATAGCATAATTTCTATTTGAAGTCGAGTCTGAATTGGGAAATTTAAATTGTCGTTATAACGTTTTTAAAAAATTTCGATGGCAAGGTATCTTAAAATTTCTTAACATCGTCTTCTAAATTGTAAGTCAGTCCATACCGGGTATATATTAAACAAAACAAGTATATACGGCCGTAAGTTCGGCCAGGCCGAATCTTATGTATCCTCCACCATGGATTGTGTAGAAACTTCCAATAATTACGAAATAATTACGAATCGACATGGACTTTTGCACGGTACGTAGAGACCCAGAATTGAAATATGGGGGTGGCTTTTATCGGGGCTATATAGAATTATGAACTTGATATGGACCAATTTTTGTGTGATTGAGGATCGATTTATCTGAGGGCTATATATAACTATAGACCGATATGGACCTAGTTAGGCATGGTTGTTAACGGCCACATACTAGCACAATGTACCAAATTTCAACTGACTCGGATGAAATTTGCTCCTCCGAGAGGCTCCAAAACCAACTCTCGGGATCGGTTTATATGGGGGCTATATATGATTACGGACTGATATGGAGCACTTTTGGTATGGTTGTTCAATATCATATACTACCACCACGTACCAAATTTGAACCAGATCGGATGAATTTTGCTTCACCAAAATGCACCAGAGATCAAATGTGGGGATCGGTTTATATGGGGGCTATATATAATTATGGACTGATATGAACTAATTCCTGCATGGTAGTTGGATACCATATACTAACATCACGTACCAAAATTCAACCGAATCGGATGAATTTTGCTCTTCCAAGGGGCTCCGGAGGTAAAATCTGGGGATCGGTTTATATGGGGCCTATATATATTTATGGACCGATTTCGACCAATTTTTGCATGAGTGTTTGAGGCCATATATTAACACCACGTACCAAATTTCAACTGAATCAGATGGATTTTGGTTTTCCAAGAAGCTCCGGAGATCAAATCTGGTGATCGGTTTATATGGGGGCTATATATAATTATTGACCGATAATGACCAGTTTTTGCATGGTTGTTAGAGACCATATACTAACACCATGTACCAAATTTCAGCCGGATCGGATGAAATTTGCTTCTCTTAGAGGCTCAGCAAGCCAAATCGGGGGATCGGTTTATATGGGGGCTATATGTAATTATGGACCGATGTGGACCAATTTTTGCATGGTCATTAGATACCATATACTAACACCATGTACCTAATTTCAGCCGGATCGGATGAAATGTGCTTCTCTTAGAGGCTCCGCAAGCCAAATCGGGGGATCGGGTTATATGGGAGCTATATATAATTATTGACCGATGTGGACCAGTTTTTGCATGGTTGTTAGAGACCATATACTAACACCATGTACCAAATTTCAGGCGGATCGGATGAAATTTGCTTCTCTTAGAGCCATCGCAAGCCAAATTTGGGGATCCGTTTATATGGGGGTTATACGTAAAAGTGGACCGATATGGCCCATTTGCAATACCATCCGATCTACATCAATAACAACTACTTGTGACAAGTTTCAAGTCGATAGCTTGTTTCGTTCGGAAGTTAGCGTGATTTCAACAGACGGACGGACGGACGGACATGCTTAGATCGACTCAGAATTTCACTACCAAAGAGAATATATATACTTTAAGGGGTCTTAGAGCAAGATTTCCATGTGCTACAAACGAAATGACAAAGTTTATTAATAATTATGTGTTTTAGAATTAAGGTCGGGCCATATGGGGGCTATACCCGATATTGAGCCACATAAAATAAATAGAGCATAGTTTAAAATACTTCTAGACTTCAAATTTCAACTAAATTTCTTTCACTTAATGATGTTTTTATTAAAGGGAATTTTTAGTGTGTTGTTTTTGAAACAATTTTTCTCATTAAACTTAGAAATTTCTACATAAAATTCGAAATAAGGTAAGTAGTTGCTATTTCTCTAATATAAATTTTTATTTAATAAACCACATTTATGGATTTAAATTAATTATTTTTTTGTATATCATTTTGTTTTGGCAAAATGAAATCAATTTAATTTTGGTTTAAGCCTGCAGTTAAACAATTTAATTTAAACACGTGCATTTTTACACATACACATATATATGGCATACTTCAGGCCCTTCAATGGAATTAAATGCTAAAGCATACTTTTAGGTGGTTGAAAGTGAAAAACCACAATATAATCAATATATTTTTTTGACAATGCATACTTTGTTGATGACATTTCCAATAAATGTATCCACAATTATTTATGGCCACTTGTATGTCAAGGCAATTTTTAATGAAAAATTATTATTTATTTTCTAATTTAATGAAATAGCTTGACTTCATGTGTAAACAAATAAACAAAAGACCCAAAAGGACTGCAGTAATTCAAAGTAGACAAACGTATATAAATGGAACACGTGTTCACATCACCACCGTATACAATACATCATCAAAAAAAAAACAGAAAATGTATGATGAGAATGGAAAGGAAAGGAGGAGGAAATCAAATGAAATGAAATGTTAATCAAATCAAAAAGGAAAAGCCACAAATATCCTTCAATAGCAATTTTAATCAAATAGTAAAAGTGCAAAGGCATACACCAGTATATGTATACGTGTGTGTGGGCAAATAGAAACATACACACAATCCCAGCGGGAAAATTGCGAAGTACCGCAAAAATCATGCCTTCTTAACCCATGATTTTGGGATCCTTAACACCTTCCCATATGCCTTCTCCTATCATGCATGCTAAAATGCCTTGCACTTCCTTTCTAAAAAATGCCCGCAAACATTATTCTGTGCCTTCTTTGGGAATTGGAAAAAGAAGGACCTACATTGTTGTTATAAGAACGAAAATTCAGTTTTTTATACTAATGATAATTTTTAAAACATATCGACTCATTTTTTACTTAATCCAAAAAAAAAAAAAAACAATCTTATGCATCCACAATTAAGAGGGACAGTTTTAATCCAATTTGCTCAAATCTTGAATTCGTGAAATTGAATCTGACTTTAGGTGAAAATAAAACCAATATTTCTTCTTTGAGAGTTAAAGAAGCAAACAGATTGTCTTCGATAGATTCGCTCCGCCCATTCTCTCTAGTAATTTTGACAACTTGTTTCACGGTATGAAATTGAAATCTTTTTTAATGCGAATCGTAAAGTCCAATAGAAAAACACGAATTAACTCATTCTCATATTAAACACGTAAGGAAAGTCTAAATTCGGGCGGGGCCGGCTATATTATACACTGCACCACTATGTATACCAACATCTTAACACCTTCAAATTTCTTAGGAGCTATATAAAGGTTTATTTTGCCATATACAAATATTTAAATATGAACTGATTTGGGCAATTTTTTTAAATATTCACAAAATGTCTAGACACAAAATTTAAATTGGTTTATGACCAGGACGGACCACAATGTTAGTAAAAAAAAAGTAAGGAAAGTCTAAAGTCGGGCGGGGCCGACTATATTATACCCTGCACCACTTTGTAGATCTAAATTTTCGATACCATATCACATCCGTCAAATGTGTTGGGTGCTATGTATAAAGGTTTGTCCCAAATACATACATTTAAATATCACTCGATTTGGACAGAATTTGATAGACTTTTACAAAATCTATAGACTCAAAATTTAAGTTGGCTAATGCACTAGGGTGGAACACAATTTTAGTAAAAAAAATATGGGAAACATTTAAATCTGAAGCAATTTTAAGGAAACTTCACAAAAGTTTATTTATGATTTATCGCTCGATATATATGTATTAGAAGTTTAGGAAAATTAGAGCCATTTTTACAACTTTTCGACTAAGCAGTGGCGATTTAAAAAGGAAAATGTTGGTATTTTTACTTTTTTTTGTCGAAATCAGAAAAACATATATATGGGAGCTATATCTAAATCTGAACCGATTTCAATCCAATTTGGCACATATGACTATATTACTAATTGTACTCCTAGTGCAAAATTTAAACCAAATTGGGCCAAAACTCTGGCTTCTGGGGCCATATAAGTCCATATCGGGCGAAAGATATATATGAGAGCTATATCTAAATCTGAACCGATTTCAATAAAAGTTTGCACACTTGACTATACTACTAATTGTACTCCTAGTGCAAAATTTCAACCAAATTCGGCCAAAAATCTGGCTTCTGGGGCCATATAATTCCATATCGGGGGAAAGATATATATGGGAGCTATATCCAAATCTGAACCGATTTCAATCAAATTTTGCACACTTGACTACACGACCAAGTATTATGTTTGTACAAAATTTCAAGCAAATCGGTATAAAACTCTGGCTGCTGGGTCTATATTAGTGCATATCGGGCGAAAGATATATATGGGAGCTATATCTAAATCTGTACCGATTTCTTCCAAAATCAATAGGGCTCTATTCTGACCCAAATGAGGAACATGTGCCAAATTTGAAGGCGATTGGAGTTAAATTGCGACCTAGACTTTGATCACAAAAATGTGTTCACAGACAGACGGACGGACGGACAGACGGACATGGTTATATCGACTCAGGGACCCACCCTGAGCATTATTTCCAAAGACACCAGGTGTCTATCTCGTCTCCTTCTTTGTGTTACAAACATATGCACTAACTTATAATACCCCGTTCCACAGTGTGGCGCAGGGTATAAATACGGGAAACATTTAATTTCTGAAGCAATTTTAAGGAAACTTTGCAAAAGTTTATTAATGATTTATCGCTCGATATATATGTATTAGAAGTTTGGGAAAATAAGAGTCATTTTGACAACTTTTCGAATAAGCAGTGGCGATTTTACAAGATAAAATGTTGGTATTTTGACCATTTTTGTCGAAATCAGAAAAACATATATATGGGAGCTATATCTAAATCTGAACCGATTTCAACCAAAATCGGCTCGCATAGCTACAATACTAATTCTACTCCCTGTGCAAAATTTCAATTAAATCGGAGTAAAAGATTGGCCTCTGCAGTCATATGAGTGTAAATCGGGCGAATGCTATATATGGGAGCTATATCTAAATCTGAACCGATTTCAACCAAATTTGGCACGCATAGCTACAATGCTAATTCTACTCCCTGTGCAAAATTTCAATTAAATCTGAGTAAAAGATTGACCACTGTGGTCATATGAGTGTAAATCGGGCGAACGATATATATGAGAGCTATATCTAAATCTGAACCGATTTCAATAAAATTTGGCACATTTGACTACTACTAATTGTACTCCTAGTGCAAATTTTCAACCAAATTGGGCTAAAACTCTGGCTTCTGGGGTCATATGAGAGCTATATCTCAATCTGATCCGATTTCTTCCAAAATCAATAGGGCTCTATTCTGACCGAAAACAGGAACTTGTGCCAAATTTGAAGGTGATTGGACTTAAAATGCGACCTAGACTTTGATCACAAAAATGTGTTCACAGACAGACAGACGGACGTTCGGAAGGACAGACAGACGGACATGGCTAGATCGACTCAGTGACCCACCCTGAGCATTATTGCCAAAGACACCCTGTGTCTATCTCGTCTCCTTCTGGGTGTTGCAAACATATGCACTAACTTATAATACCCTGTTCCACAGTGTGGCGCAGAGTATAAAAAGTTAAATTTAGCGTTCGTAGTTAACGGATTTTTTTCGGTGTAGTAATATCATCTTTTCATTTTCGCCTAATCAAGTATATATACACTGTATATAGTCGGAAATAGATATTTTGTTGTGCTACGCACGGAATGACAAATTTATTATACCCCCAATACCATTCTGTGACGTCAGGTATAAAAAGGATCTCATACTCATTCTTTCATGGCTGCCAAACTATTAATTTGCTAATGTCTAGTTACTCCTAACGTTGGCCTTCTAGAAGACATTCTCTGTAACATATAAAAGATCCGATACCCATTATACGTTCACTTCCAACAGATGGGAACGCGGAATGACCTCACGTGTAGCTTAAATTTACCTTTTGGCGCCCACATCACATAAATGTGTCGTAGGCCAGTGGATGAGTGTAGGACTCCCAATAACGAGGATCCCGGTTCAAATCCCGACGGAGCAGAAAAATAAAAATACACTTGAGGTAAATATTAAAATCACAAAAATAAGATAAACTGTATAGGAAAATAAGTCAAATTAAATTCTAACGTAAAAGGTATGAGGGCAAATGTTCAGTTCATAGACAACCTTGCCTTCAAAATATTTATTTTTACACGCTTTCTTTTATGCCTTCCTGTCCAGGCCTTTTTGAGGGCCTTCTTTGGAAGGCATGATTTTTGTACTTAGTATGAAGGCCTGATAACATGACATCGACGACACCACCTCTAGAAGGCATACGAATAGAAGCGAGAGGCAAGGCCTTGGTCTCCAATCCAATCCAATGTTATTTTGAAATTAACACGTAATGCAGCGCCCAGGCCTTATAGCTACCCGGACAGCACTTCCATCATCGATTCCACGTCGCTTCCATTTCCCGCTGGGATATTCAACAAACCGCATACAAACCCCTTAGACAAACATATTTACTCATAGAGTCTTAAAAGAGCCAAAGCTGACATACTCTCTCTCTCTCGCTCTTGTGCACTCACTTCTATCTTCCATGCACAGTTTACACTTTAACACTTGCAAGGGAGCTGTGCATCGTTGACAAACCACCACCACCACCAACACCACCACCCTTGTTAAGAATCTTTAAACAAACAAATATCTTCGGCTTACCAATTCACCTCATCACTCATCTGAACTAAGGTCACCATCCCCATTTTAGAAGACCCACACAAAGGCTGGATTTTTAGAATTGGCATTAAATGCATTTTATGATATCTGATTACTTGACGGATCTAATGAAAACGTATGTTTTGTATACTTATAGACGTTGCTGCCATAAATACATGACCATCACCACAACGAACAACTACAATTGGCGAATAATGAAAGGAATTTGAAACGCTAACGGAAACCCATCATGACAATGTTGATGGCTTACAGGAAGCTGTAAGTTAGTTCCGTTTCCCCTTCCATCAGGTCATTCTCTACGATCAAGGGTGTTGTTTGCAATCAATTGTAGAAAATGCATTTCATAAAATCACCAAAGAGATATATTTGGGTGGGCGGGGAAGGGTGTATGGTGGTGCGTGTCAGATAATTCATTTGCCCAAAGAAAAAAAAAGAAGCCTATAATTACGATACAGGACTTTAATTCTATTGCTGATGCGTTCGAATTACGTAGCGAATCTTATGTATTGTCGTCACAGGACAATGATGCCATAATGGCAATGTTCAGGTGCCCATCCAAAGTTCATAAGAGTTCCATAGTAGCCTGATGACAACCGGATTGTGATGGTAACCATATGCACTAAGCCATTCAATAATGAATTTTGCAGTTATTTGACTGTAAGTGTTCTGCCTCTGGCCGATTTGTCTCCGGGGTTTTCTATTGTTATGACAATAAGTAATTTAATGGCACCCTAAGCGAACACTAAATGTAATCGTAAAGTGAAAATGGTTTGTTTTTGGAGGAAATTAATAGGAAAAAATTAAATTTATAGGAAAAAGAGAAAATATCTTAAAGTTGGACGAATATAGTCAATGGTAAATATAATTTTGTATGTCACAGCAAAAAAAAAAAAAAAATCCACAAAAGTAGTGTAGACCGTCAGCTTGTAATACTGAATTATTGCAAATGTTATTATTATATCCCATCAATAAAGAGCTTCCCATCAAAAAGATCCCAACTTGTTAATATATTTTCTCTATTTATGGTACAGTTAAAAATATGCACCGAAAAAAAGTGAACTGTTTTATACATCGCACGAAAATTGAACTAAATTTTACTCCACATTTTGAGATTTCCACAAAGCGTTGTTAAAACCAGGAAAATGTAATGCCCTGTTGTACTTTTTAACTGCAGTTCACGAAATAACATCCTTTCATAGAAGAAAATATGAACTAAAAATAAAGAAGAAATTCATTGGCGCCAAATCATGACCATTTTATTATTTTTTTCGAAATTTTCTACAGCTTTATGAAATTTTACTTTTTTTTAAGTATGTCTCAAGGTTTTATGAACTAAACGTGGGTATAAAGTTCAATGACCGTACACATAACTTCAATATGAACTAAAACAAACGATTACCTAACCATACGGTAGTTCATTCTTACTATTTTTGGGTATCGTACGAAAATCTTCGTTTGTTTTAGTTCATATTGAACTTATGTGTACGGTCATTGAACTTTATACCCACGTTTAGTTCATAAAACTTTTGAGACATACTTAAAAAAAGTAAAATTTCATTAAGCTGTAGAAAATTTCGAAAAAAATAATAAAATTTAACTACTAGCAAATAATTTTTTTTCCAATAAAAGTAAGTTAAATTTAGCGTTAGTTTAACTACGGACATTTCTTTCTGTGTGATAATTATCTTAATTTACAAATCCTTCACAAAAGAACCTCCACGAAAGTGAAAAACCCAAACTACACAGGTTCAAATACCTTCTGGAATGAACGTTTTAATTTTATTTTCATTGATTTTTTGTTTTGTGAATTTCTAAACATTTTTGAGACATTTTATTGTCTATTTTTTATTTTATATGGCCAGGTAGTGCATTTCCTAAGACTTGATCAAAACATCTTCATATGGAGATTATGTTAGACAAAAAATGGCAAATTCCATTTAGGTTCTTGATCGATTCATACACCGTAGAGGAGTTTATAAATATTTATGGACCGATATGAATTAAATAAGTATAGAACCTAATTTCAAACGGTTCGGATAAAATTTGTTCCTCCATGAGGTTCCACAAGCCTGTTGCTACTAGAGCCAAAACTAATCTATCAAAATTTGGGGGAAAATTTACCAAAAAACTACCAAACACAAAAATTGTATATCTATAAAAAATTTGGCAAAATTTCATTTCTATTTTATTTCAAAATTTTGTCAAAACTTTATTTTTATTGACAATTTTTTTTAAATTTTATTTCTATGGAAAATTTTTCAAAATTTTATTTCTATGGAAAATTTTGTCAAAATTTTATTTCTAGAGCAAAGTTTGTTAAAGTTTCATTTCTATAGAAAATTTTGCCAAAATTTTATTTCTAAAGAAATAGAAAAGTTTGTCAAAATGTTATTTCCATAGCAAATGTTGTCAACATTTTATTCAATAGGCAATTTTGTCAACATTTTATTTCTATAGAAAATTATTTCTATAAAAGTTTGTGAAGAACCTATTAGTTGGAGTGGAATATTTTATACCAAACGAAAAATTCCATATTACAAAATTTTATATATATAGAAAATTTTGTCAAAATTGTATTTCTATTTTGATTCAAAATTTTACTTCTATAGAAAATTTTGTCAAAGTCTTATTTCTGTTTCATTTCAAAATTTCATTTCAATAGAAAAATTTTTCAAAGTTTTATTTCTATAGAAATTTTTGTCAAAATGTTGTTTCTATAGAAAATTTTGTTGAAATGTTATATCTACAGAAAATTTTGTCAAAATTTTATTTCTGTAGAATATTTTTTCATTTCATAGAAAATTTTGTCAAAATTTTATTTCTATAGAAACTATTGTCAACATTTTATTTCTATAGAAAATTTTGTCAAAATTATATTTCTATAGAAAACGTTGACAAAATTTTATTTCTATAGAAAATTTTATTTCTATAGAAAATTTGATTTTGTTTCCATATTGAAATTTGGTGGGTGATGGGGGTCGGTTTACATGGAGGCTATACCTCACATTGGTCCGATATAGTCAATTTTGTGTACCATCTGATCTACACCGATAACAACTATTTATACAAGTTTCAAATCGATAGCTTGTTTTGTTCGGAAGCATGATTTCCACATACGGACGAACAAATTTTATATAGAATATAGGATTTTTTTAAATTATATTTCTATACAAAATTTTGTCAAAATGTTATATCTACAGAAAATTTTGTCAAAATGTTGTTTCTATAGAAAATTTTGTCAAAATTTTATTTCTGTTGAATATTTTGTCAAAATTTCATTGCTATAGAAAATTTTGTCAAAATTTTATTTCTATAGAAACTTTTGTCAAAATTTTATTTCTATAGAAAATGTTGACAAAATTTTATTTCTATAGAAAATTTTGTCAAAATTTTATTTCTATAGAAAATTTGATTAAAATTTCAAGGGCCGATGTTGATTTTGAATAAGACACAAACTATCTAGGAAATTATTGTAATTTTATTTTATTATGATATATTGGTATTATTCAATTATGTGTGGAACAAAATATCGGCCAAATGGGCGCCGCGACCTCGGTGGCACGCCTTCATCCGATGGTCAAAATTTTCGATGACGCTGAGGCATAATGGAAGTTCTATGCCGTTAATGTGCCGAATTATATCATCCTTTAGCTCTTAAATTGTTGCTGGCTTATCACCGTACACCTTTTCTTTCAAATAACTCCAAAGAAAAAAGTCCAACGGTCACATGATCTTGGCGGCCAATTTACATCACCATTACGTGAGATAACACGGCCATTGAATTTGTTGCGGAAAAGAGCCATTATTTCTTTAGCTGTGTGACAAGTGGCACCGTCCTGCTAAAACCACATATCGTCCACATCCATATCTTCCAATTCGGGCCATAAAAAGTTCGTTATCATCTCACGATAGCGAACACCATTCACAGTAACTGCCTGACCGGCCTCATTGTGGAAAAAATACGGCCCGATGATGCCGCCAGCCCATAAACCGCACCAAACAGTCACTCTTTGTGGGTGCATTGGTTTTACGACAATCGCTCATGGATTCTCATCACTGAAGATGATTTTCTTCGAAAACTGATCATCCACTGTTGCCATTTCTTGGAACCATTTAACACGTTGTTGGATTGTGTATCTCTCCATGGTTCAAATTAAATAAGTATGAAATAGAGAAATGTCAAATAAAATTCGGAAAAAACTTAGCGTTTAGGAGTGGTTCACATTCAACATCGGCCTTTACAATTTAACCACCAATTTCCAATTTCTATATTGAAATTTGGTGGGTGATGCATGGAATGAAATTTGCTCTGTCAAGAGCCTTCGCAAAACAAATCTGGGGGGTCGGTTTACATGGGGGCTATACCTCACATTGGTCCGATATATTCAATTTTCTGATTTCACCGATAACAATTATTTATACAAGTTTCAAATCGATAGCATGTTTTGTTCGGAAGCATGATTTCTATAGACGTATGAACAACTTTTATATAGAATATAGTATTTTTTTTTAATTATATTTCTATAGACATTTTTGTCAAAATGTTGTTTCTATAGAAAATTTTGTCAAAATATTATATTTACAGAAAATTTTGTCAAAATTTTATTTCTATAGAAAATTTTGTCAAAATTTTATTTCTATAGAAAATGTTGTCCAAGTTTTATTTCTATACAAAATTATTTATGGACCGATACGACACCAACAATTTGCCAAACAAAAAAAAAATGCATATCTATAAAAAAATTGTGTAAAATTTTATTTTTATTTTATTTCAAAATTTTATCAAAACTTTATTTTTATAGAAAATTTTGTCAAAATTTTATTCCTTTAGAAAATTTTGTCAAAATTTCTATAAATATTTATGGACCGATATGACACCAACAAACTGCCAAACAAAAAAATTGCATATCTATAAAAAAATTGTGTAAAATTTTATTTTTATTTTATTTCAAAATTTTATCAAAACTCTAGTTCTATAGAAAATTTTGTCAAAACTTAATTTCTATAGAAAATTTTTTCAAAATTTTATTTCTATAGAAAATTTTGTCAAAATTTTATTTCTATAGAAAAACTTGTCAGAATTATATTTATATAGAATTTTCTTTCAAAATGTTGTCAAAGTTATATTTCTATAGAAAATTTTGTCAAAATTTTATTTCTATAGGAAATTTTATCAAAATTTTACTTTTATAGAAAATTTTGTTCGGTTGAAATTTGGTGGGTGATGTATCGGATGAAATTTGCTCTGTCAAGAGCCTTCGAAAAAAAATTTTGGGGGTCGGCTTATATGGGGTCTATACCTCAAAGTGGTCCGATATAGTCAATTTTATTATCGGTGTAGGTCAGATACACCGATAAAACTACTTATACAAGTTTCAAACCGATAGCTTGTTTTGTTCGGAAGCATGATTTGCACAGACGGACGAACAGCCGGACGGACGGACATCGCTAAATCAACACAGAATTTCACCACGATCCAATATTTCGATGTGTTGTACAACATATAAAAAAACACCATTTCAAGTGATGATGATTTTCCATATCAACCATGCTCTTTACCATTAATTGATGATTGATGAATATAAGGCTAGAAGTAGAAAATATTTTCGTTTGCCCAATATATCTAATTAATTTTAGCTCTTAATAAAAAACTTTTTCAAAATTGATTCCGAATACATCTGTAGATATATAACAGGGAAATCAAATGGCGAACTTAGGATAATTGCAAGTCAACTTCCGCATTTTAAGAGTATATTGCATCCTTTCAACAACCGGTGGCAGTTGCCACTGGTTGGAGTAACATAGAATCAGGGGAGGACTACACACACTCCATACTAAAAGAAGTTAAGTCGAAAGTTCAAAAATCAATAAATTTTAAAAACTATAAAATCAAGTAAATAACAAATACTATGTTGAATTATTTATAAATTCCAAACTATGAGGTCTAAGAAACCAGAGGATTCAAAATTTTATGTAAACGAGACCTTCAAGAATTCTAATTTATAGTTAGATATATTCTAATTTATTCTAATTTATAGGTATATATCACACGGAGAAAAAGCAATAGAGCTTGATATGCATGCATATAAGAAATTAAAATTTTTGAAAAAGTTTTAATATGCTCTTGAGACATTTTTGAGGTGATCATATTCCTTTTCGGCTTGTGAAAGTCATCTTTTTAGTTCTTAATGTGATGTGCTTTTAATGTGATGCTACATAAGTGTTTCAGATCTCATTACATTTTTGAGGTGATCATATTCCTTTTCGGCTTGTGAAAGTCATCTTTTTAGTTCTTAGCCTATGTGCTTTTAATGTGATGCTACATAAGTGTTTCAGATCTCATTACAAAAACTAAGTAAACTTATTCGATATATGTATAAACTCATCAGCGAAAATTTTAATTTAGTTCTGAGACAGCATATATTTATATACATTACGTGAAAAAAGACTTGTGAGGTGAATACTATTATTATTTTTTCTTAGAATGTTGAAGAGTACACACGCAGAGAAGGAATATGATCACCTCAAATATATTTCAAGAGCACAATGTTATTTTTGGACGGTGAACATGGAAATCAGGTACATAATTTTCGAGAACATAACATGGTTGCGACAAACATGTTACATGTTCCTCGTCCAAAAATAACATTTTGCTCTTACAACATGTTTGAGGAGATCATATTTCTTCTCTGGGTGTATAAATCATCAAATATGTATGAATTAAATCTCATATCACATATCGATTTAACTTCTTTTAGCTATAAGCTATCGATAAGTGATACTGTGGTTCATCATAGTGGCGACTGTCATAGTGTATGTAGAAAATGTTTGAAAAGTCAATCTAAATGGAAGTAATGATAAATGTTTAAGTACAGTACACATTTACACTTATTCAATACATCCATACATACACAGACAAATGAAATGAACTGCGAATACGAGGACGATGCCATTTGAAGGGCTTTTTTGTAGCTGTTGCCATTCATGATGGTATAGACGTTAATACTTTGAATAATTACATAAACTAACGGGTGATAAAAAACGGATGTGTAATATATAAAAACCGATAAGAAGTGAGAAAATGCATTGAAACATTTCGGTTGTGGTCATAACTTAAACTTCACTTAACTCGTCACCATTCTATAAAGCATGCGTAAATAAGAATTGAACGTTAGACAGTTTCATGGTGTTCGGTGCATCAGTGGATCAAAGTTTTATTGATTCCATAGAAAAAACAAGTGAGTAAAGTAGAAAGTCGGGCGGGGCCGACTACATATACCCTAAACCACCCCTACTGAATTGGTATAGGTTTTGGAGAACATAAAGGGGGGTACATGTTTATGGGTGTCTTGTCACAATCTGAGCAGAAATGTCTAATATTAGGAGCTATAGTTTATTTTGCACCAAAAGAGTTAGTATGCCACTAATATTGAGTCCATTATTAAACAAGTATATACGGCCGTAAGTTCGGCCAGGCCGAATCTTATGTACCCTCCACCATGGATTGCGTAGAAACTTCTACGAAAGACTGTCATCCACAATCGAAATACTTGGGTTGTGGTATCTTAAAACTTCTTAACATCGTTTTCTAAATTGTGAGTTAGTCCGTACGTGGTATATATTAGACAAAAAAGTTATGTATAGTTAAGTCTACAAATAATTACGAATCGATATGGACTTTTTCCACGGTACGTAGAGAGCCAGAACTGAAATATGGGGGTCACTTATATGGGGGCTATATACAATTATGAACTTGATATGGACCAATTTTTGTGTGATTGGAAATCGATTTATCTGAGGGATATATATAACTATAGACCGATATGGACCTAGTTAGGCATGGTTGTTAACGACAATATACTAGCAAAATGTACCAAATTTCAACTCACTCGGATGAAATTAGCTCCTCCAAGAGGCTCCAAAACCATATCTCGGGATCGGCTTATATGGGGCTATATATGATTATGGACTGATATGGACCACTTTTGGCATGGTTGTTAAATACAATATACGATCACTACGTACCAAATTTCAAACAGATCGGATGAATTTTGCTTCTCCAAAAGGCACCGGAGGTCAAATCTGGGGATGGGTTTATATGGGAGCTATATATTATTATGGACTGATAGGAACCAATTCCTGCATGGTTGTTGGATACCATATACTAACATCACGTACCAAATTTCAACCGAATGGGAAGAATTTTGCTCTTCCAAGGGGCTCTGGAGGTCAAATCTGGGGATTGGTTTATATGGGGCCTATATAATTATGGACCGATTTCGACCAATTTTTGCACGGCAGTTTAAGACCATATATTAACACCACGTACCAAATTTCACCTGAATCAGATGAATTATGATCTTCCCAGAGGCTCCGGAGGTCAAATCGGGGGATCGGTTTATATGGGGGCTATATATAATTATGGACCGATTTCGACCAATTTTTGCATGGTTGTTAGATACCATATACTAACACCATGTACCAAATTTCAGCCGGATCGGATGAAATTTGCTTCCCTTAGAGGCCTCGCAAGCCAAATCGGGGGATCGGTATATATGGGGGCTATATATAATTATATACCGATGTGGACCAATTTTTGCATGGTTATTAGAGACCATATACTAACATCATGTACCAAATTTCAGCCGGATCGGATGAAATTTGCTTCTCTTAGAGGCCTCGCAAACCAAATTTGGGGGTCCGTTTATATTGGGGCTATACGTAAAAGTGGACCGATATGGCCGATTTGCAATGCCATCCGACCTACGTCAATAACAACTACTTGTGCCAAGTTTCAAGTCGATAGCTTGTTTCGTTCGGAAGTTAGCGTGATTTCAACAAACGGACGGACGGACGGACATGCTCAGATCGACTCAGAATCAGAGTTGGCCTGTCGCCAACTGTGACTTTTGCGACATACGTTTACGACGGTATAATACGTATGTCGCAAAAGTCGTAAACCTAGTGTAGAAAACCTAATTTGGAATTAAAGAAATTGTGAATATTTTTAATTTAATATAGTTAAGCTCCCCGATAAAAGGTATGCAAAAAATGTTTTTTATGGTATTTATTCAAAACACTACTAGATTTACATCTCTCATTCACAACTTCAAACTGTTCTTGGTTTTCGTGGTCCAAGCTTTAGCTGCATCAACGAATGACTAGCTACAATTTTGAAAATTTGTAATTAGTATAAGCCAAAAGTGATTTTATAAAATTTTCTCTAAACAGCAATTCACTTCTATAAGACTTAAGTAGTTTTCCTTCTTTCCAGTTTCTGCAGTAATTTGTGAAAGGTTAGCTATGAGCGAGTACCGACCGTCACGTTTACTGCACCATCGAGTAGTTTATAGTAATTTTGGCTTCGAGTTTCCAATTGAAATAACTATATTCTTAGAACTTAGTCTTAGAGCAATATTTCGATGTGTTACAAACGGAATGACAAAGTTAATATACCCCCCATCCTATGGTGGAGGGTATAAAAAGAGGAAATCGGTCAATCAGTTGTGGGTAATAAATCCAAATTTCTGCAATAGGGCAATAGATTTATGCAAGAGCTTAACGTAAGTCTAAATACGATCGGCTAGTACATCAAAATTTTAAATTTGAGTAACATTGGTTAATAAATAAAAGTATTATGGTCAAATTTGGGAAAATCGAGCGATGCATATATATGGGACCTATATCTAAATCTGAACCAATTTGTATAATAATTTGCACGTATGATTGATACCACAGAAGGTCACTTGGTGGAAAATTTGGGTACGATCAGTTAACAAATGACGCCCCTATGGTCAAAAATAAGGTTATTAGGGGTAAATTTTTCAAAATCGGGCGATGCATATATATGGGAGCTATATCTAAATTTGAACCGATTTCGATGAAATTTTGCACATACAGTTTGTGCTATAGAAGATTACATTTAGCCAAACTTGGTTGCGATCGGTTGATAAGTAAGGGTTTTACGGCCAAATTTGGCTAAATCGGGCGATACATATATATGGGAGCTATATCTAAATCTGAACCGATTTCGTTGAAATTTCGCACATACAGTTAGCTATACAAGATTACATTTAGCCAACTTTGAGTACGATCGGTTGATAAGTAAGGGATTTTCGGCCAAATTTGGCAAAATCGGGCGATACATATATATGGGAGCGGCCATAGACTGCCGCAAATCTCTCAACGAGATGGCTGAGCAGTACAATATTCACCTAATATGGGTGCCTGGCCATAGGAACATACCGGGGAACTGTGAAGCGGATGTGTTAGCAAGGCTAGGAACTACCTTACATATTCCAGGGGAACTAGAATCTGTTGGCGAATTTGCAAAAACTATAGGTGCGAAGTATAATGACTATTGTATAAGACGTGGAGGAAAAGGAATCAATTAAACACCTCTTGTGTGAGTGTCCAGCTTTTTGTGTAAGGCGTAAGCGAATTTAAGGAGCATATAGCTTTAGATTACTGGCTGACCTGGAAAACGTTAACTTAAGCAGTTTGTTAATGTTTTTGGAGCAATCTGGTTGGTTCCACAAAAGAAAATAATAGAGAAGGTTCAGTGGTGAAGACTAGAAGTGCCCATATGTAATAGGTACTTTTAGTTAAATGTGGTATCACAATGGACTGAATAGTCTAAGTGAGCCTGAAATTTAATCGGGCTGCCACTTTAACCTAACCTAACCATGGGAGCTATATCTAAATCTGAATCGATTTCAATTATTTTTGGCACATATTGTCAGTACCATAAAATATTAGAGTAAGCCAAGTTTGAGTAAGATCGCTTAATAAATAAAGTTTTTATGGCCAAATTTGGCAAAATCGGGCGATACATATATATGGGAGCTATATCTAAATCTGAACCGATTTCGATGAAATTTTGCAGGCTTAAAGGGTGATGGAAAAGTTTACTATGTGCAAAATTTGATGACGATCGGTTAATAATTGCGACCGGAATTCTGTGAACAACAAATACATGGACAGACGGACGGACGGACAGCAAGCGCTAGATCGACACAGGAGGTGATTCTGAGTCGATCGGTATATATTTTATGGGGTCTAAAATCAATATTTCTGGTAGGCATATTTTTTTGCCGATCACACTTATTATATCGTGACCACTATATGGTTTGTGGTATAAAAATTGACAAAATTGTCTTAACAAATAAAATTTTGACAAAACTTTCTATAAAAATAAAATCATGACAGCATTTTCTATAGAAATAAAATGTTGACAAAATTTTCTATAGAAAAAAATATTGACAAAATTTTCCATAGAAATAAAAGTTTGACCAAATTTTCTATAGAAATAAAATTTTGATAAAATTTTCTATAGAAATACAATTTTGACAAGATATTCTGTAGAAAGAAATTTTGACAAGATATTCTATAGAAAGAAAATTTTCATAAAATTTTCTAAAGACATAACATTTTGGCAACATTTTCTATAGAAATAAAATTTTGACAAAATTTTCTATTTAAAAAAAATTTTGACAATATTTTCTATAGAAATAAAATTTGACAATATTTTCTATTTTGACAAAATTTTCTATAGAAATATTTTGAAAAATTTTCTAACAAAAAAAAAATTTATAAACTTTTCTATAGAAATAAAATATTGACAAAATATTCTATAGAAATAAAATTTTTACAATATTTTCTATAGAAATAAAATTTTGACAATATTTTCTATAGAAATAAAATTTTGACAATATTTTCTATAGAAAAAAAATTTTGACAAAATTGTCTACAGAAATAAATTTTTGACAAAAATTTTCTATAGAAAAAAAATTTTGACAAAACATTTCTGTAGAAATAACATTTCGACAACATATTCTATACAAATAAAATTTTGATAAAATTTTCTATAGAAATAAAATTTTTAAATAATTTTGTATAGAAATAAAAATTTTAAATAATTTTCTATAGAAATAAAATGTTGACAAAATATTCTATAGAAATAAAATTTTGACAAAATTTTATATAGAAAAACAATTTTGACAAGATTTTCTATAGAAATAAAATTTTGACAAAATTTTCTATAGAAATAAAATTTTGACAAAATTTTCTGTTGAAATAAAATGCTGACAAAATATCTATAGAAATAAAATGTTGACAATTTTTTTTAATTGTGACAAAATTTTCGAAAGAAATAAAATTTTGACAAAATTTTCTATAGAAATACAATTTTGATAAAAATATTTATAGAAATAAATTGTTGACAACATTTTCTATAGAAATAAAATTTTGACAAGATTTTCTATAGAAATAAAATTTTGACAAATTTTCCAACGGAAATATAATTTTGCAAACTGATTTTAATACATGTAGATTGTTTGGTAGTTTTTGGGTAAAATTTTCTCCCAATTTTGATAGATTTTTTTTGGCTCTAGTAGTAACAATAATCCCAACCGGTTGTATCTTTCGCCTGGAGCATTTTGAAGAGTAAGGTTGACACTAAAACGTACCAAAGTGTCGATTTTCTAAAGACGGCGTTGCGCCACGGAAGAGCCAAAATACCACAGAGCCACCTTGGCGCTGGGTGTGATGGCTTTGTGGGCCATTTGAAGGCCATAATTTATGACAATGTTAGCCAATTCGAACGAATCTATAGTGATTTTTAAATTTCATGTTATTTCGAGTTTGTTGTTGGTTAGAAAAAAAAATTAAAGCAAAATATAGCGCTTTGCATTACGTGTCAACCACCTTGTATTTCTAAATGTAATTGATCAAAATGTTTTTGTGAGCAATAAAATGACCAATCAGTGTTTTAAATCTGTCAGCAGTTTTAAAATGAAAGCAACCTGAAGTTGGTTACAATAAATACCAGCCACCCTGTATATATCAAGGTGTGATATTCTCGCTGTTTACTCTTTCTTAATTAATTTTTTAATATCATACAACATTCCCACCTATTTCGTTACCCTTTTAACCATCAGCTCTTAACCTCTTCCCCAGTCAAGTGTTGCTAATAAAGATGAATATTGCCATGGTATTTGAGATACTCGAGATTTTTATTCTATATTTCTCTAGGAAGTTATGTGATCCCAGTTTGCCATTAAAAACAATAGTGTTTGTTAATTTTTTTTTCATAACAACTAAAGTCAACTTTAAGAAAACACCATTAAACTCTCACACATGTATACACAACAAAGAGCACATCATAGTGATGAGTAAATCATAGGTTCCCATTTATTTCACTCTGCATCTCTATAACATCTTCTCAATGCAAATGAATTACTCACCTTCTCAAATATACTCAAAAACATCTGCTATGCACACCCTATTGTAAATGCAACTACCTATCTCTGTGTAATTACTCCACTATACAAAGCCTTGTCAGATGAGCGGGGGCCGCGGGAGATGAAATTGTTTTGTGTAATTAGAGAAATAATAAGGCAATAGCAATGAGTCTACATAATTCAGAAGAAACTCTCTGAGTTCGTTTGCCTGGTAAGAGAGCAGCTAATCAAGGAAACTATTGTATATAGAATTGTATTGGTGTTTTATGTTGTATTTGTTGTTGTTTAAAGTTACTCCACTTGCTAACGTAGTTATTTAAGGATTTGGAATTACAAACAAATTAAAAACAAACCTGAGGCAAACTAATTTAGTTTTGAAAGCGTTTTAAAAATGATTTTGAAAAGTTTAATTTAAAATGTCAGATACAGTAAAAAAGTTCAATAATTCGATATAAAGTTTTGGTTAAATAATAAATAAAACTCGATTTGTTGCATCGTAATATTGAAAATTAATTTGGGAAAAGATGTTGGTATTTGGTCTTTAAAAATTCGGTATATTGTTTTTATTTGGGACAGTTGGTGTTTGGTGTTTATAAAGGATGGCTTAGAGTATCATATAGTCAAAAAGCTTTGGAACCGGAAAAACATTTGCATTCACTGCAAATTTTAGCTTGTTTTTGTAATAATAATTTTTTTTATTTATAGAAAAATTTCAAAGGGAAATCATATATATTCTAACGTAAAAAAAAACTATAATAAATATCTATTTTTATTTAAATTGTTAAATCTTTAATTAAACCCTTTGATCGCTAGTTTTTTTATTTATTACAATTTCTTCTGACATGCCATCTTTATCACTGTACTTTGTTTTATTTAAAAAAAAAACTTTGTTTTCCTTTACCTTTGATAACTATAGCTTTAGGAGTTGAAAATTTATAGAAAATTTTGTCAAAATTTGATGCATATATAAAATTTTGTCAAAATTTGACTTATATATGAAATTTTGTCAAAATTTTATTTCAGTATAAAAATTTGTCAAAATTTTATTTCAGTATAGTTGGTGTTTGGTGTTTATAAAGGATGGCTTAGAGTATCATATAGTCAAAAAGCTTTGGAACCGGAAAAACATTTGCATTCACTGCAAATTTTAGCTTGTTTTTGTAATAATTATTTTTTTTTTATTTATATAAAAATTTCAAAGGGAAATCATATATATTCTAACGTAAAAAAAACTATAATAAATATCTATTTTTATTTAAATTGTTAAATCTTTAATTAAACCCTTTGATCGCTAGTTTTTTTATTTATTACAATTTCTTCCGACATGCCATCTTTATCACTGCACTTTGTTTTATTAAAAAAAAACTTTGTTTTCCTTTACCTTTGATAACTATAGCTTTTAGGAGTTGAAAAAAGCTGTTCTTTTTTGCCTTTGGCTCCTAGTCACCATTTTGGGTAAACACTGATTTTGTTTCCTTATACATCCTTAGTGCTTCAGCTCCTTTGGTCTATAATTAAAAGCTCTTGGTTTCTATACACAAGGATATTTTACCCGAGTCATTAAATGTTTCATTAAAGATATATTTTTTCTTCTATCATATTATTTTGGATAATTAAAATGCTTTTGGTCTTTTTTTTTATTGTTAATGCCATTTGATGTATTTTGCAGGGAGGTCAAGAGCAATGTTTGTTATAAAAGGATTTTTAAAGGATACAAAAATAGAAAAACTTTGAATTTATTTTCTTTGTATAATAAGTGTCACTAAACTCTTGATAAAACAATTAGTGGTCATTGAACTCGTACATGGCATAAGATTAAATATTAATGAATAAATAATGGCAATCAAAAACTGTTAGAGCCTAGGTTCAACTCCCGTATATAACTTCCAACATGTTTTTTCTTTGAATGAAATGTTTTGCTATTTTATATAGTATGATGTTATTAACGATTTTAGCTTGCTCTAACAAGGAAAAGTTAATACTTCTACAAAAAGGGACTATGGGCTTTGTTAACATGACCTAACACGTAAATTAAAATATTAAATTTATAGAAAATTTTGTCAAAATTTGATGCATATATAAAATTTTGTCAAAATTTGACTTATATATGAAATTTTGTCAAAATTTTATTTCAGTATAAAAATTTGTCAAAATTTTATTTCACTATAAAAATTTGTCAAAATTTTATTTTTGCACATTTTTTTTTTGAATTTGTATAGAAAATTTTGCCAAAATTTTAATTCTATGCTTTTTTCAGCGTATAGAAAATTTTGTCAAAATTTTATTTGTATAGAAAATTTCCCAAATTTTTATTTCTTTAAAAAATTTTCTCAAATTTTTATTTCTTTAAAAAATTTTGTCAAAATTTTATTTCTTTAAAAAATTTTGTCAAAATTTTATTTCTATACAAACATTTCTCAACATTTTATTTCTATTTTCTCAAAATTTTATTTCTATAGAAAATTTCGCAATTTTTTTTAGAACATTTTCTCCAAATTTTATTTCTATAGAAAATTTTGTCAAAATTTTATTTCTTTAAAAATTTTTGTCAAAATTTTATTTCTATAGAAAATTTTGTAAAAATTTTATTTCTATAAAAATTTTTGTCAAAATTTTATTTCTATAGAAAATTTTGTGAAAATTTTATTTCTATACAAAAAGTTCGAAAAATTTGATTCCTATTTTCTTAAAAATTTTTTCCATAGAAAATTTTCTCAACATTTTTTTTATTGAAAATGTTGTCAAAATTTTAATTCTATTGAAAATTTTGTAAAAATTTTATTTTTGTACTAAATTTTGTAAAAATTTTATTTTTGTAGAAAATTTTGTCGAAATTTTATTTCTATAGAAAATTTTGTCAAAATTTTATTTCTATACAAAAAGTTAGAAACATTTGACTTCTATTTTCTTATTTTTTTCAATAGAAATTTCCTCAACATTTTTTCTATAGAAAATGTTGTCAACATTTTATTTCTATAGAAAATTTTGTAAAAATTTTATTTTTGAGTAAATTTTGTAAAAATTTTATTTTTGTAGAAAATTTGGTCGAAATTTTATTTCTATAGAAAATTTTGTGAAAAATTTATTTTTGTAGAAAATTTTGTCGAAGTTTTATTTCAATAGAAAATTTTGTGAAAATTTTATTTTTGTAGAAAATTTTGTCGATGTTTTATTTCTACAGAATATTTTGTCAAAAGTTTATTTGTATACAAAATTTTCTTAACATTTTATTTCTATAGCAAATACTGACAAAATTTTATTTCTATAGAAATTTTGTCAAACTGTTATTTGTATACAAAAATTTCTCAACAGTTGATTTCTATTTTCTCAAAATTTTATTTCTATAAAAATTTTTGTCAAAATTTTATTTCTATAGAAAATTTTGTCAAAATTTTATTTCTATATAAAAAGTTCTTAAATTGGATTTCTATTTTCCTAAAATTTTATTTCCATAGAAAATTTTCTCTACATTTTTTCTATAGCAAATTTTGTCAAAATTTTATTTCTATAGAAAATTTTGTGAAAATTGTATTTTTGTAGGAAATGTTGTCGAAATTTTATTTCTATAGAAAATTTTGTGAAAATTGTATTTTTGTAGGAAATGTTGTCGAAATTTTATTTCTATAGAAAATTGTGTGAAATATTAATTTTTGTAGAAAATTTTGTCGAAATTTTATTTCTATAGAATATTTTGTCAAAAGTTTGTGTCTATAGGAAATTTTGTTAAAATTTTATTTCTGTAGAAAATTTTGTCAAAATTTTATATGTATAGAAAATTTTCTCAATATTTTATTTCTATAGAAATTTTTAACAAAATTTTATTTCTATAGAAATTTTGTCAAAATGTTATTTCTATACAAAAATTTCTTAACATTTGATTTCTATTTGCTCAAAATTTTATTTCCATAGAACATTTTCTCAACATTTTATTTCTATAGAAAATTTTCTCAACATTTTATTTCTATAAAAAATTTTATTTCTGTAGAAAATTTTGTCAACATTTTATTTCTATAGAAAATTTTGTCAAAATGTTATTTCTATATAAATTTTTTTCAAAATTTTATTTCTATAGAAAATTTTGTAAAATTTTTATTGCTATAGAAAATTTAGTAAAAATTTTATTTTTGTAGAAAATTTTGTCGAAATTTTATTTCTGTAGAAAATTTTCCCAAGATTTTATCTCTACAGAAAATTTTGTCAAAATTTTATTTGTATAGAAAAATTTCTCAACATTTTGTTTCTATAGAAAATTTTCCCAAAATTTTATTTCTTTAGAAATTTTGTCAATATTTTATTTCTATACAAAAATTTCTCAATATTTGATTTCTATTTTCTCAAAATATTATTACCATAGAAAATTGTCTCAACATTTTTTCTATAGAAAATTTTCTCAACATTTTATTTCTATAGAAAATTTTGTCAACATTTTATTTCTATAGAAAATTTTGTCAAAATGTTATTTCTATAGACAATTTTTACAAGGTTTTATTTCTATAGAAAATTTTGTAAAATTTTTATTTTTATAGAAAATTTAGTCAAAATTTTATTTTTGTATAAAAATTTGTCGAATTTTTTTTCTGTAGAAAATTTTCCCAAGATTTTATCTCTATAGAAAATTTTGTCAAAATTTTATTTCTATAGAAAATTGTCTCAACATTTTTTCTATAGAAAATTTTCTCAACATTTTTTTCTATAGAAAGTTTTGTCAGTATTTTATTTCTGTAGAAAATTTTGTCAACATTTTATTTCTACACAGAAAAAAAATTTCCGTAATTAAACTTGCGCTAAATGTAACTTAGTTTTATGGGAAAAAATTATTTGCTATTAGTTAAATTTTATTATTTTTATCGAAATTTTCCACAGCTTAATGAAATCTTTCTATTTGTAAGTATCCCAGCAAAAACTCCTATTACCAGGTATGAGTACATGTAGGCCTGCGCCAAATTGGTAACAACTTCCTCGTACATATATCAGTAGTAATACTTTTACACGGGCATGACATTGGAGGAAAGTACTTCCGTGCAAGCATACCAGCAGTCGAAAAATAAGTACTTCTTCGCAGGCATACCAGCTCTCCAAAAATAATATCTTTACCATAAAGATATCCAAAATTGCGAACTCACCCCTGCTGTTTTGTAATCCAACACACTATACCACGCTCCACTACATGGAACTATTCAATGATGTTATTTTGTAATATAAATTATGTACTATACAACTTTAGAAAACAAAGGTATATTATATTGGCAATTTTTTCTGAAATGTAATTTGGCATTACTTATCGCTACTATCAACGGTGCCCACTGTAGAGCCGAACCCGGACTTCAAGATATGATTTTGATTACCGGTATTAATAGAAAGAATCACTTTTTGCCTACACAGGTAAGTTATTATTTTTAAATCCCAGGTAATACTGCAAGTAGTAATTTTTGATTACCGGTATTACTGAAAGAATCACTAGTGATTACCCAATTTTTGCTGGGATGTATCAAAAATTGTATGAACTAAACGTGTGTATAAAGTTCAATGACCGAACACATAAGTTCAATATGAACTAAAACAAATGAAAATTTTCGTACGATTCCCACAAATAGTAATAATGAACTACTGTATGATTAAAATGGTCAGGATTTGGCGCCAATGATTTTCTTCTTTACTTTTAGTTAATTTTTTCTTCTATGAGATGATGTAATTTCGTGAACTGCAGTTAAAAATTACAACAGGGCATTAAAATTTCCTGGTTTTAACAACACTTTGTGGAAATCTCAAAATGTGGAATAAGATTTAGTTCAAATTTCGTGCGCGGTAGTTCATTCTTCCTATAAAACAGTTCATTTGTTTTTGGGTGTATAGAATATTTTGTTAAAATGTTATTTCTATAGAAAATTTTGTCAAAGTTTTTATTTCTATAGAAAATTTTGTACAATTTTTATTTCTATAGCAAATTTAGTCAAAATTTTATTTTTGTAGAAATTTTTATCGAAATTTTATTTCTATAGAATATTTTGTCAAAAGTTTGTTTCTATGGGAAATTTTGTTAAAATTTTATTTCTGTAGAAAAATTTATTTCTATAGAAAATTTTCTCAAAAATTAGTTCTATACAAAAATTTCTCAACATATGATTACTATTTCCTCAAAATTTTATTTCCATAGAAAATTTTGTGAACATTTTATATCTATAGAAAATTTTCTCAATATTTTATTTCTGTAGAAAATTTAGTCAAAATGTTATTTCTATAGAAAATTTTGTCAAAATTTTATTTCTAAACTAAATTTGCTTGCATTGGTATTTATTCTGCGTTTTTCTGAAAATAGTTCCATATGGACTTCTTGGCAAATTAATAAGACAATGCTAAGAAGGTTTAAGATACTTTGCATTCTGCAACTGTTACCACAACCCAAATAAATCGATTGTGGATGGGTAGGTATCAGGCTCACTTAGGCTATTCAGTCCATTGCGATACCACATTGGTGAACTTCTCTCTTATCACTGAGGGCTGCCCGATTCCATGTTAAGCTCAATGACAAGGGACCTCCTTTTTATAGCCGAGTCCGAACGGAGTTCCACATTGCAGAGAAACCAGTTAAAGAAGCTTTGAAACCCTCAGCTCAGATCGATTGTGGATGATAATCTTTAGCAGAACTTTGTATTCAATTCGTGGTGAAGGGTATGGAAGATTTGATATGGCCGTATTGACATGCTTTTTGATATTTCTTACCGATTTGATACATATCATATTTTCCAAAAGTCTAAGGGCTTACCTGTAAAAAAATAAAAAAAGAAAGATGTCTTTAATATTTATTTAAATAACAACTAAAATTGTGTGTAAAAATCTTGCTAGTTTCTGTCTAAACCAAACATTTAAACTGTTTATTTATTTTTTTATTTTATTGTAAACAATTGAATATTCTGCTCATTCTAAATTCAATACAGTATAGCCGTTTATTATTATTATATTTTTTAGATTTTCAAGTCAAAAGTTCATCAAATGTTGAAGGACACTTGGTGCTAGCCATACAATTGATGCTCAAAGCTGATGATGGATTCACGTCAAGGCTGCTATTCATGTGCATCAAAAAAAAAATCAAAAAAAAAAACCATCAACACTAAATTTAAAACTAAACAATAGTTTGCATAGTTATGTGAACGTTTGTATGCGTGTGTGTATGTGGTTGCTTCCACGTCCTTTGAATATCTGAGCGTGATGGTATGTGCATGAATGTGTGAGTTTAGTTGCTTTGGTGTTTGCTTTAGAGAGTGTTGTTAAAATAAACAAATGGTAAAAGTGTGACACTGTTTTTAAACAAATAAATAAACAAAAGTGATGAATGAATAAATGTATACTTCAACTATATATATATCGTTTGAAGTATATTACAAAAATTCAAATTTTTAGTATTTCATATTATGGCAACTGAATTACAATTCATATAGAGCGAGTGTAGCGACTTATCGAAAAGTTGACGGGAATATTTTGTACAATTAATTATCAAAACTATTTGAAAAAATTCGAGTAAATAGCAAAGGTTAAATACGGGGTCAAGTGGTCCGATAAATTCTTAAAAAATGCCTAACGGGGCGACCAATATTATTGACCAACGTTGGCGTATCATATTTTAAGTTAGGCTGTATTATCAGACCATTATTTAAAGCTCACTTAGACTATTCAGTCCGTAGAGTGCTGCCCGATTCTATTTTTAGCTCAATTATATTATAGTTTGAATATGATTTGCACCTCGAAACCGCTGTCGCATTACTTGGAAGTATGCACACATTTCTTTCACAAAACGACTTACGACTCGTACAGCCTCCCAGTTGCTCACTCACTATGCACCATCTTGTGAATTATGTTTCTCGGGGAGACGTTTTGAGCATTGGATAAATCATCGGGTCTATATAAATAAAATTTTCTATAAAAATAAAATTTTAACAAAATTTTCTATAGAAATAACATTTTGAGAAAATTTTCTATAGAAATAAAATTTTGACAAAATTTTCTATAGAAATAAAATTTTGACAAAATTTTCTATAGAAATAAAATTTTGACAAAATTTTCTATAGAAATAAAATTTTGACAAAATTTTCTATAGAAATAAAATTTGGGAAAATATTCTATAGAAAAAACATTTTGACAAAATTCTCTATAGAAATAAAATTTTGAAAAAATTTTCTATAGAAATAAAATTTTGACAACATTTTCAATAGAAATAAAATTTTTACAACATTTTCTATAAAAATAAAATGTTGACAAAATATTCTATAGAAATTAAATTTTGACAAAATTTTCTATAGAAATAATATTTTGATAAAATTTTCTATAGAAATAATATTTTGAAAAAATTTTCTATAGAAATAAAATTTTAAAATAAATTTTCTATAGAAATAAAATTTTGACAAAATTTTATATAGAAATAAAATTTTGACAAAAATTTCTATAGAAATAAAAATTTTGACAAAATATTCTATAGAAATGAAATTTTGACAAAATGTTCTATAGAAATAAAATTTTGACAAAATTTTCTATAGAAATAAAATTTTGACAAAATTTTCTATAGAAATTAAATCTTGACAAAATTTTCTATAGAAATAAAATTTTGAAATAAATTTTCTATACAAATAAAATTTTGACAAAATTTTCTATAGTAATAAAATTTTGACAAAATTTTCTATAGAAATAAAATTTTGACAAAATTTTCTGTACAAATAATATTTTGACAAAATTTTCTATAGAAATAAAATTTTGACAAAAATTTCTATAGAAATAAAATTTTGACAAAATTTTCTACAGAAATAAAATTTTGACAAAATTTGTTATAGAAATAAACTATTGAAAGAATTTTCTATAGAAATAAAATATTAACAAAATTTTCTATGGAAATAAAATTTTGAAAAAATTTTCTATAGAAATAAAATTTGGCAAAATATTCTATAGAAATAACATTTTGACAAAATTCTCTATAGAAATAAAATTTTGAAAAAATTTTCTATAGATATACAATTTTGACAAAATTTTTTATAGAAATAAAATTCTGACAACATTTTCTATAGAAATAAAATTTTGACAAAATTTTCTATAGAAATAAAATTTTGACAAAAATTTTCTATAGAAATAATATTTTGATAAAATTTTCTATAGAAATAAAATTTTGATAAAATTTTCTATAGAAATAAAATTTTGACAAAATTTTCTATCGGAATAAAATTATCACAAAATTTTCTGTAGAAATAGAATTGTGACAAAATTTTCTATTGAAATAAAATTTGACAAAAAATTTTAAAATGAATACAAAATAGGATTGACTTTGAAGAAAGTTTTTATACCCTGCTCCACACTGTGGAACAGGGTATTATAAGTTAGTGCATATGTTTGCAACACCCAGAAGGAGACGAGATAGACACATGGTGTCTTTGGCAAAAATGCTCAGGGTGGGCTTTTGAGTCGATATAGCGATGTCCGTCTGTCCGTCTGTCCGTGAACACATTTTTGTAATCAAAGTCTAGGTAGCAGTTTTAGTCCAATCGACTTCAAATTTGGCACAAGTATGTGTTTTAGCTCAGAATAGATCCCTATTGATTTTGGAAGAAATCGGTTCAGATTTAGATATAGCTCCCATATATATATTTCGCCCGATATGGACTTATATGGCCCCAGAAGCCAGAGTTTTACCCTAATTTGCTTAACATTTTGCACAAGAAGAACAATTAGTACTATAGTCAAGTGTGCCAAATTTGATTGAAATCGGTTCAGATTTAGATATAGCTCCCATATATATCTTTCGCCCGATATGGACTTATATGGCCCCAGAAGCCAGAGTTTTACCCTAATTTGGTTGAAATTTTGCACAGGGAGTAGAATTAGCATTGTTGCTATGCGTGCCAAATTTGGTTGAAATCGGTTCAGATTTAGATATAGCTCCCATATATAGTTTTCGCCCGATTTACACTCATATGACCACAGAGGCCAATTTTTAACTCCGATTTAGTTGAAATTTTGCACAGGGAGTGGAATTAGCATTGTTGCTATGCGTGCCAAATTTGGTTGAAATCGGTTCAGATTTAGATATATCTCCCATATATAGCTTTCGCCCGATTTACTCTCATATGACCACAGAGGCCAATTTTTAACTCCGATTTAGTTGAAATTTTGCACAGAGAGTAGAATTAGCATTGTTGCTTTGCGTGCCAAATTTGGTTGAAATCGGTTTAGATTTAGATATAGCTCCCATATATATGTTTTTCTGATTTCGACAAAAATGGTCAAAATACCAACATTTTCCTTGTAAAATCGCCACTGCTTAGTCGAAAAGTTGTACAAATGACTCTAATTTTCCTAAACTTCTACTACATATATATCGAGCGATAAATCATAAATAAACTTTTGGAAAGTTTCCTTAAAATTGCTTCAGATTTTAATGTTTCCCATATTTTTTTACTAACATTGTGTTCCACCTTAGTGCATTAGCCGGCTTAAATTTTGAGTCTATAGAAGTCTATCAAATTCTGTCCAGATCGAGTGATATTGAAATGTGTGTATTTGGAACAAACCTTTATATATAGCCCCCAACACATTTAACGGATGTGATATGGTATCGAAAACTTAGATCTACAAAGTGGTGCAGGGTATAATATAGTCGGCCCCGCCCGACTTTAGACTTTCCTTACTTGTTTTTTTCTACATTTGGTAGATTTGTGGTAAAATTTTCTTAAAATTTTGGCAGATTATTTTTGGCATGAGCATGTTTTTTTCTGTGCATTTTCAGATCAAGTTTCGTGCTAAACAGTACGATTCGACCAAAATTACGATCTCTGGATAGACGGACGAATAGCCATTGTTAGATCTAGTTAGCAGATATGCTAGTGTAGGATGTAAAAAAAAACGCCAGCACAAAAATAAAATCAACTGCCAAAAGCTACAACAGCTACATCATAATCAACATCACAATCATAGTCAGAACGAGCTTTCTTTCGTCATTGTTGTAGTCAACAACGGCAGGTGTAGCAACAATGCAAATGCAACAACAGACAAACAAAAATGCATTTCTCTAGAAAGCCTCAATGCTATATTCCCCTCCATGATACAAACTTTCAAAACGAAAGGTCTTCCATCAACAGCTATACAAAATGCAAATGCTCGTTGTTGGTTTAAAGAAGGCAACATATTCAACTAACTAAGAACAACAACAACAACAGCATCGTCATTATTATCCTCATTGTCATCATCACCAGCCATCATGCCAGCAGCAGCAGCAGTTGTTGCACCAACAATTGTTTAGTCAGCAACTATGAGTTTACCGTCACCGATGGTGATAGTGGTGGCAAGCAGCATTGCTTGATGGTTGCATACTGCCTTCCGTTTTTCAATGGCAAACTAACTAGACAATGCAACTGAAAATCCTGTGAAAATTAGTTTTGCGTAAATTGTTGTTGTCCGTAGGTTCGTTAGGGTTTAATTGTATTTTCCATCCATTCATTTTCACATTTCATCAAAATATTATAGGGACAATGTTGCTGGTGCACGTTATGCACTTTCTCCACATCTTCCCTATGGCATTGCAGATAATTTGCATTGGTGTATGGGGGTTTAATGGAAACTGTTGCGGGGCTAAAAGATATGAGTTTGCATGGACGGAAACATGGCCTAAAAATAGCTTAAATTCATTTAATTTAATATATTTTAAATAAATATTTTTATTTAACTTATTAACATAACCATAATAGTATTATCCAAAAGCAGTATTTCGTCATTTTAAATTTGGTCATGAGAAAATGTATGACACTCATTTTGGTCAAATATTTGTCTGGTGTGACCATAGCCGTTCAGTTTTTTTTGTCCATTATTTAATGATTCCATATATTATTACAATTAGGAGCCACCATGATGCAATGGTTAGCATGTCCGCCTTGTATACAAAGGGTCATGGGTTCAATTCCAGATTCGACCAAACATCAAAAAGTTTTTCAGCAGTGAATTATTATCCCTCTCAGAGACATTTCTGAGTTTTTCAAAGCATCTCCAAGTGGTCTCACCCTAATGTGGAACGTCGTTCGGCTATAAAAAGGAGTTCCCTTAAGATAAACATAGAATCGGGAAGCATTCAGTGATAAGAGATAAGTTGACCACTGTGAACATTTTATTTGTATAGCAAAACTTTATTGCAATAGAAAATTTTGCAAAGACTTTATTACAATAGATAAAATTGTCAAAATTTTATTGCAATAGAAAATTTTCCCAAAATTTTTTTCTATAGCAAATTTTGTGAAAATTTTATTACAATAGAAAAAATTTCATTCCTATAGAAAACCTTATCACAATTTTATTGCAATAGAAAAATTTGTCTAACTTTTATTTGTAAAGAACATTTGGTCAAAATTTTATTGCAATAGAAAATATTGTCAAAATTTCATTGCAATAGAAAATTTTATCAAAATTGTATTTCTTTTGAAAACTTTGTCAAACTTTTATTTCTATTGAAAATTTTCTCAAAAATGTATTTCTATAGCAAATTTTGTTAAAATTTTATTGCAATAAAAAAATTGTCATTCAGTTTGTAACACATCCAAATATTAGTCTAAGACCCCATAAAATATATATACTGTGTCGCGGTGCAATTTTGAATCGATCTATCTATGTCCGTCTGGCTGGATGGTCTCTAACAACCATGCAAAAATTGGTCCATATCGGCCCTTAATTATATATAGAGCCAATATAAACTCGTCCCCAGATTTGGCCTGCGGAGCTTCTAAGAGTAGATAGTCTCTAATAACCATGCAAAAATTGGTCCATATCGGTCATAGGTATATATAGCCGATCCCCAATCACACAAAAATTGACCCTATTGCCAAAAATAATCTACCAACATTTTATTTCTATAGAAAATTTTCTCAAAATTTCATTCCTATAGAAAATTTTGTCACAATTTTATTTCTAAAGAAAATTTTGTCAACATTTTATTCCAATAGAAAATTTTGTCAAAAATTCATTGCAAGAGCAAATTTTCTCAAATTTTTATTACAATAAAAAAAGTGTCCACATTTCATTCCTACAGAAAATGTTGTCACAATTTTATTGCAATAGAAAATTTTGTTAAAATTTTATTTCTAAAGAAAATTTTGTCAAAATTTAATTGCAACTGAAAATTTTGTCAAAATTTCATTGCAATAGAAAATTTTGTCAAAATTTTATTTCTATAGAAAAATTTCTCAAAATTTTATTTTTTATAGAAAATTTTGCAAAAACTTTATAGCAATAGAAAAATTTGTCAAAATTTTTTTGCAATAGAAAAATTTGTCAGAATTTTATTGCAATATAAATTTTTCTCAAAATTTTGTCAAAAATTTTATTACAATAGAAAAAAATTGTCAAAACTTCATTCCTATATAAAATTTTGTCACAATTTCATTGCAATAGAAAAATTTGTCAAAATTTTATTTCAAAAGAAAATTTTGTCAACATTTTATTTCTAAAGAAAATTTTGTCTAATTATACAATTAATAATAATATCAATTTTGTCAAAATTTTTTTGCAATAGAAAAATTTGTCAGAATTTTATTGCAATATAAATTTTTCTCAAAATTTTGTCAAAAATTTTATTACAATAGAAAAAAATTGTCAAAATTTGATTCCTACAGAAAGTTTTGTCACAATTTTGTTGCAATAGAAAAATTTGTCAAAATTTTATTTCTAAAGAAAATTTTGTCAAAATTTAATTGCAATTGAAAATTTTGTCAAAATTTCATTGCAATAGGAAATTTTGTCAAAATTTTATTTCTATAGAACATTTTGTCAAAATTTTATTTTTATAGAAATTTTTGCAAAAACTTTATTGCAAGAGAAAAATTTGTCAGAATTTTATTGCAATAGAAAAATTTGTCAGAATTTTATTGCAATATAAATTTTTCTCAAAATTTTGTCAAAAATTTTATTACAGTAGAAAAAAATTGTCAAAATTTCATTCCTATAGAAAATTTTGTCACAATTTCATTGCAATAGAAAAATTTGTCAAAATTTTATTTCAAAAGAAAATTTTGTCAAAATTTTATTTCTAAAGAAAATTTTGTCTAATTATACAATCCTACAGAAAGTTTTGTCACAATTTTGTTGCAATAGAAAAATTTGTCAAAATTTTATTTCTAAAGAAAATTTTGTCAAAATTTCATTGCATTAGAAAATTTTGTAAAAATTTTATTTCTATAGAAAATTTTGTAAAAATTTTATTTCTATAGAAAATTTTGTCAAAATTTTATTTTTATAGAAAATTTTGCAAAAACTTTATTGCAATAGAAAAATTTTGTTGCTATAGAAACTTTTCTCAAAATTTTATTTCTATAAATAGCAAACTTTGTCACATTTTATTGCAATAGAACAAAATTTTCAAAATTTCATTCCTATAGAAAACTTTGTCACATTTTATTGCAATAGAAAAATTTGTCAAACTTTTATTTCTAAAGAGAAATTTGTCAAACTTGTATTTCTAAAGAAAATTTTGTCAAAATTTTATTGAAAAAAAAATTGTCAACATTTTTTTCAATAGAAAAATTTTTCAAAATTTTATTGCAATAAAAAATTTTCTCAAAATTTTATTTCTATAGCTAATTTTGTAAAAATTTTATTACAATAGAAAAAACTTGTCAAAATTTCATTCCTGTAGAAACTTTGTCACAATTTTATTGCAATAGATTTTTTTTTTATAATTTTATTCATTAGAAAAATTTGTCAAACTTTTATTTGTAAAGAAAATTTTGTCAAAATTTTATTGAAATAGAAAAATTTGTCAAAATTGTTTTGAATAGAAAAAATTGTCAAAATTTTGTTGCAATAGAAAATTTTCTCAAAATTTTATTTCTATATCAAATTTTGTAAAAATTTTATTACAATAGAAAAAACTTGTCAAAATTTCATTCCTATAGAAATTTGTCACAATTTTATTGCAATAGAAATTTTTTATTACAATAGAAAAGTTTGTCAAACTTTTATTTCTATAGAAACAATTTTCAAACTTTTACTTCTAAAGAAAATTTTGTCAAAATTATATTGCAATAGAAAATTTTATCTAAATTTCATTGCAATAAAAATATTTATCAACATTTAATTTTTATTGAAATTTTTATCACAATTTTATTCCAATAGAAGATTTTGTCAAAATTTCATTGCAATAGAAAATTTTGTCAACATTTTGTTTCTATTGTAAATTTTCTAAAAAATTTATTTCTATTGCAAATTTTGTTAAAATTTTATTGCAATAAAAAAATTTGTCAAAATTTTATTCCTCTAGAGTATTAATACTAGTGCTCTCCTTCTTGTAACGTTTTTAGGTCTTATTTGTTACATATACGTTGAAATAACTATTTTTTTAATTTAATTTTTATAAAAATTTTTGTCAAAATTTTATTTCTGTAGAAAATTTCGTCATAATTTTATTTCTATAGAAAATTTTATCAAAATTTTATTTCCATAGAAAATGTTGTCAAATTTGTTATATCTGTAGAAAACTGTAGCAATCTTAGTTGGAAAGAATATTTAGCAAAATCTACCAAAACAACAGGAATTCTACAAAAAAAAAAAATGTTTATCAAAATATTTCCAAATAAAATTTTAATTGAAGTTTCAAAAATTAAAAATCAATTAAAAATTTAATTGGTTGAACAAATTTTTTAATTGAAAAAAAAAATCAATTTCAAAAATTAATAATATCAATAAATATTTTTATGGGATCAATAAATTTTTTAGTTGACTTTGGTGATTGATATTATCATTTCTGTGATAGAAAATATTTCAGTTGAAAATTGATAGGATCATTTAATATCATTAATTGAATCCAAAAATTATTTTTTTGTGTGCAAGCTACCAAAAAATAAACAATCTACCATGGCTCGCGCGTAAGGCACACGGGGTATTCACCTTATAAAAAGTGATTAAAATGTGAACACTTTCTTGCAGTGCATGCAGTGCTCAAACAATGCTCATCGGAGAAAACCACTTTCGGTAACTAGACACTTTTGTGCAAGCGTAGCAACCCGTTGGCTCGTTATTAACCCTGGACAGTCATACTTCGTCGAAATGACGACGAGTAATTTAATTTTCGTTTTAAAATGCACAAATCATAAATTTAATTTATACTAATTCAACCATTTTATGAATTTTAGTTTTATCCTAATTAAAAACAAATTGAATAAGAAAATAAATTCAATTTTGGTTCTCATTTTTACGATGTAAATTATAGCGTTTTGAAATAAGCCGTAGTAAAAATGACGAAGGATAGCGTTAGGGTTAAAAAAATACAATCCCTACCCTTGCAGTATTTTTTTAGCAAAAATTACCTACATTTGGCATCACTGATGCTGCTCTATGCCACATTATTGTTCCCTTATTGACCTACTTTTGGAATCGAAATCACAATAATTTATCTCCTGTAGAATTTTCGGCCTACGTTACGTGTCATTAATTTATGATATAATTTTTGAATTCCACTTTAAGCTTCAACTGGATTTCCTATTGCCTTATGCAATATGATCTTAAAGTTTAATTTTACCTACTTACAAAATTCCTATAGTTTGCTTTTATTTTAAACAAAACATCATATTAACGATAACAAATTACGAGTAAATTCTTTTCAAGTTCAATTCCTTAGGCCACATGTTGCCTTTTGGTTGATGTTTGGAGTACACGAAATAAGGATATAAAAATATCTACAAACATATGTAGGTTTATTTTGGCTCCCGCTGATAAGAGCGGAAAAACACAGAAAAATTTTCAATAATCGATTTGACATTGGCCACATTTTCCATAAATGTTTGGTTTTTCTTTTCGCTACTTCAAAATGATGTGAGGAGAGCAAAAACAAAAACATCATAGAGGAGAACACATATGCGTATACAAAGGAGTGGCATCAGAATCCGCTTTTAAATCATAAAATATCGTTTATAAATGATGGTAATAAATGGCAATACATTTAAAATGTTTGTATACTGGAAACTGTATGAACTCTAGGAAGTGGGAGAAAAAAAGAAAGAAAACAAATGATATGCGTATATCATCATGAGGTTATACGAGGGGTACACTTTGATTTTTTTTGTAGCGAGATTGAAAGTTTCATTAAAACATCTTGAATACTGTCTTATGCACCGTCCAGACTATAAGTTTATCCGGACGACAGTGCTCATGTCAAACACATCCCAGATATTGGCCACACTATAAGTAATATTCGAAGACATAATTAATTCTGGTGCTTGTTAACGGGATAGTTAACACATTTATCGATATTTACTTACCTCAGAGAAAGCACAAAGCCGCTAAACATTGATAGTAATTATAAATAGTTGCTATTGAAAATGTTTCATACTCTTCTTCACTCTCATACTCTTCTACACACTACTACTCGCAACTACAAGCAATCTCTCACAACTACTCCTAACATGACTCTATCACTACAGGCTATGTTGCTCAGTCATCGTGTGAGAACAATTGCCGCAAGTACGAACGGCTTCAGTAAAATCCTAAGTCACATACGGAGGTCCATCGTAAACGTAGTTGTGTCGAGAGAGTCTACTGGCTTTAACAGCCATACCTCTAAGGCATATTAGGGCACAGGGTTTCTACTGGTTCTAATGGCCATAGATCTTAGGCTACTCAGTAGTGCAGATGGGGTTATTGGTTTCTTACAGCCATGATCCACAGGAGTTTTCGTGTCAACTAACACACTGATATATTTATAAATCCACATAATTGAAAACCGACTACAAACAAATATTCATCCCTTTGGTTGTTTGTGAGTCTTACACACTGTAAGTCTACAGGAACACTGAGGGTGACGTCTCTGTTTTATGTTCTATTTTCAGTCGACTTTTGTACTTTATTAAAAGTGTATTTTTTGTTAATAAACAAGTATATACGGCCGTAAGTTCGGCCAGGCCGAACCTTATGTACCCTCCACCATGGATTACATAGAAACTTCTACGAAAGACTGTCATCCAAAAAAATTTAAATTCACATGGTTGTTAAATATTATATGCTACCACCACGTACCAAATTTCAACCAGATCGGATGAATTTTGCTTCTCCAAAAGGCACCGGAGGTCAAATCTGGTGATCGATTTATATGGGAGTTATATATTATTATGGACTGATAGGAACCAATTCCTGCATGGTTGTTGGATACCCTATACTAACATCACGTACCAAATTTCAACCGAATGGGAAGAATTTTGCTCTTCCAAGGTGCTCCGGAGGTCAAATCTGGGGATCGGTTTATATGGGGCCTATATATAATTATGGACCTATATCGACCAATTTTTGCATGGGTGTTTGAGGCCATATATTAACATCACGTACCAAATTTCAACTGAATCAGATGAATTTTGGTCTTCTAAGAGGTCCCGGAGGTCAAATCTGGTGATCGGTTTATATGGGGGCTATATATAGATATGGACCGATATGGACCAATTTTTGCATGGTTTTAGCCACCATATACTAACACCATGTACAAATTTCAGCCGGTTCGGATGAAATTTGCTTCTCCTAGAGGCTTCGCAAGCCAAATCGGGGGTTCGGTTTATATGGGGGCTATATATAATTATGGACCGATGTGAACCAATTTTTGCGTGGTTGTTAGAGACCATATACTAACACCATGTATCAAATTTCAACTGAATCAGATGAATTTTGGTCTTCTAAGAGGCTCCGGAGGTCAAATCTGGTGATCGGTCTATATGGGGGCTATATATAATTATGGACCGATATGGACCAATTTTTGCGTGGTTGTTAGAGACCATATACTAACACCATGTATAAATTTCAGCCGGATCGGATGAAATTTGCTTCTCTTAGCGGCCTCGCAATCCAAATCGGGGGATCGGTTTATATGGGGGCTATATATAATTATGGACCGATGTGAACCAATTTTTGCGTGGTTGTTAGAGACCATATACTAACACCATGTACCAAATTTCAGCCGGATCGGATAAAATATGCTTCTCTTAGAGGCTCCGCAAGCCAAATTGGGGGATCGGTTTATATGGGGGCTATATATAATTATGGACCGATATGGACCAATTTTTGCATGGTTGTTAGAGACCATATACTAACACCATGTACCAAATTTCAGACAGATCGGATGAAAATTGTTTCTGTTAGAGGCTCTGCAAGCCAAATCTGGGGATCGGTTTATATGGGGCCTATATATAATTATGGACCGATATCGACCAATTTTTGCATGGGTGTTTGAGGCCATATACTAATATCACGTACCAAATTTCAACTGAATCAGATGAATTTTGGTCTTCTAAGAGGCTCCGGAGGTCAAATCTGGTGATCGGTTTATATGGGGGCTATATATAATTATGGACCGATATGGACCAATTTTTGCATGGTTGTTAGAGACCATATACTAACACCATGTACCAAATTTCAGCCGGATCGGATGAAATTTGCTTCTCTTAGAGGCCTCGCAAGCCAAATTTGGGGTTCCGTTTATATGGGGGCTATACGTAAAAGTGGACCGATATGGCCCATTTGCAATACCATCCGACCTACATCAATAACAACTACTTGTGCTAAGTTTCAAGTCGATAGCTTGTTTCGTTCGGAAGTTAGCGTGATTTCAACAGACGGACATGCTCAGATCGACTCAGAATTTCACCACGACCCAGATTATATATATGTCTTAGTGCAATATTTCGATGTGTTACAAACGGAATGACAAAGTTGATATACCCCCCATCCTATGGTGGAGGGTATAAAAATATTGAACTGACGATCCTATCCTGGTAAATATCCTTATAAATTCATCTCGTATGTTGTCTCTATTGTTTTTGTTTAATTCTGAAAATCTTATAGAAAACTTTCTTTATTCCCTACGTAGGCAATAACAAACATTTTCCCCATATGGAAAAATTGATGAAATAAAATTTATGGAAATTTCTATAAATTTATATGCTGAAAAATGTTTAAAATAAGCCCGATATTAAACTCTTCGAAGTCTTAAAAAAAAAACATTGACCAAATTTTAAATACCCGCTACCATTCTCATTGATATAAGAATTTTCTTGAAAACACCTCCTCGTGATGAATAACCTTCTTGCTCATGCAAAATAAAGGAAAACCGGTTAATATCGAGTTTTTAGTAAATTGTAAATATGAACTTATACTGAAAAAATATTGTCTTGGGGTCAAGGATTTCATGATAACAGGTTGGCTGATAAGTCCCCGGTCTAACAAAGAAAAACACATTTTTTTTGTCAAAATTCGTTTTTATTATTCAACATAGCTCCCTTCAAGAGCGATACAACGATTATAACGACCTTCCAATTTTTTGATATCATTTTGGTAGTACTCCTTCGGTTTGCTTCAAAATAGGCCTCAGTTTTGGCAATCACCTCTTCATTCATGAATTTTCGCCATCGTTCTCAATGACTTGTGGCACGGTGCGTTGTCTTGGTGGAACAATACTTTTTTCTTCTACATATGGGACCATTTTGCCGCGATTTCGACCTTCAAACGCTCCAATAACGCCATATAATAGTCACTGTTCATGGTTTTTCCCTTCTCAAAATAATCGATAAAAATTATTCCATGCGCATCCCAAAAAACAGAGGCCATTACTTTGCCAGCGGACTTTTGAGTCTTTCCACGATTCGGAGACGGTTCACCGGTCGCTGTCCACTCAGCCGACTGTCGATTGGACTCAGGAGTGTAGTGATGGAGCCATGTTTCATCCATTGTCACATATCGACGGAAAAACTCGGGTGTATTACGAGTTAACAGCTGCAAACACCGCTCAGAATCATCAACACGTTGTTGTTTTTGGTCAAATGTCAGCTCGCGCGGCACCCATTTTGCACAGAGCTTCCGCATATCCAAATATTAATGAATGATATGACCAACACGTTCCTTTGATATCTTTAAGGCATTCAAAAATGGGACATATGTAACTAAGTCTTACAAAGGCCTTATACAGTTACTTAAAACAACATTTTAAATACTATTCAAAACAATTCTCTTAATTCTAGCATTAATATACTAACAATAATACAACAACAACACAATTAAACAATTTATTTTAAATAAGTTTTTACTTGAAACCTATCATAATTTCCACATGAAATCGACTGAATTTGGAAATTTAAGTTGTTGTTAAGACGTTTTTTGATAGAGCATTAAAACAAAGGATTTTGATAGAGCATTAAGACAAAGTGGAAAAAAGCCGAATGAATTCAAATTTGTTTCCTAGTCTCGAAATGCCTCGGAATAAATACCAAAAACATTAGTGTAAAGACAAAATCCTTGGAACAGGACATGACCAAATCGGTGGATCGATTTATAACGGGAGCTGTATCCATGCTATCCATCCAAAGACTAAAGTAAATAAATATATTATGTATCACAGTTAAATCTAAATCTTAACCGATTTTTCACAAAAGCCATAGCGATTGTCTTTGATTCGACAAAGAAACTATAGTTGATACCGTCAATCTGTATACTTTCCTTACATCCTACTTGAAAATGTCTCTCTCTCTCTCCTCTTGAAATATTATACGGTGTTGATGAGTTTTTTTGCCAACACCATATGTTTGTATAGCGTGTTATCGTCTTTCTAACTCTCATATACATACCATAGAATTTTGTTAAAATCTAGTTAGATTCATTGACACCCTTTTCGATTTAGCTGGAAAATTAATTTTAAACAATTCATCAAATTGACTTTAACCAAAGTTGAGAAAATAGTGAGGTCAAATGGGGAGACATTTGAACTTGAATGTAATTCGGTTTAATTTTCCAGGCAATTGCTTTAAAAGGCCTTAAGAATTTGGTTTAGTTAAAGCCCAATGTCCTTTTAGTCTGAGACTTGGTTTCACGAAACGAAATATGCCAAATAAGACCGAAAAATTAAATAAATAAATGCTAGAAACTTGAAATAAGTAGAAATAAAATTTTCTATAGAAATAAAATTGTGACAAAATTTTTTATAGAAATAAAATTGGACAAAATTTTCTATAGAAATAAAATTTTGACAAAAAATTTCTATAGAAATAAAATTTTCTATAGAAATAAAATTTTGACAAAAATTTCTATAGAAATAAATTTTTGACAAAATTTTCTATAGAAATAATATTTTGACAAAATTTTCTATAAAAACAAAATGTTGACAACATTTTATAAAATTTTATTTCTATATAAATAAAATTTTGACAAAATTTTCTATGAAATAAAATTTTGACAAAATTTTCTATAAAAATAAAATTTTGACAACATTTTCTATAGAAATAAATTTTGATAAAATTTTCCATAGAAATAAAATTTTGTCAAAATTGTCTATAGAAATAAAATTTTGACATAATTTTCTATAGAAATAAAATTTTGACAAAGTTTTTTATAGAAATAATATTTTGACAAAATTTTCTATAAAAGTAAAATGTTGTCAACATTTTATAAAATTTTATTTCTATAGAAATAAAATTTTGACAAAATTTTCTAAAGAAATAAAATTTTGACAAAATTTTCTATAGAAATAATATTTTGACAAAATTTTTTATAGAAATAAAATTTTGACAAAATTTTCTATAGAAATAAAATTTGGACGAAAATTTCTATAGAAATAATATTTTGACAAAATTTTTTATAGAAATAAAATTTTGACAAAATTTTCTATAGAAATAAAATTTGGACGAAAATTTCTATAGAAATAAAATTTTCTATAGAAATAAAATTTTGACAAAATTTTCTATAAAAATAAAATTTTGAAAAATTTTGTTTTGGAAATAAAATTTTGTCAACATTTTATAAAATTTTATTTCTATAGAAATACAATTTTAGCAAAATTTTCTATAGAAATAAAATTTTGACAAAATTTTCTATAGAAATAATATTTTGACAAAATTTTTTATAGAAATAAAATTTTGACAAAATTTTCTATAGAAATAAAATTTGTACGAAAATGTCTATAGAAAAAAAATTTTGACAAAATTTTCTATAGAAATAAAATTTTGACAAAATTTTCTATAGAAATAAAATTTGCACGAAAATTTCTATAGAAATAAAATTTTGACAAAATTTTCTATAGAAATAAAATTTTGACAAAATTTTCTATAAAAATAAAATTTTGAAAAATTTTGTTTTGGAAATAAAATTTTGTCAACATTTTATAAAATTTTATTTCTATAGAAATAAAATTTTGACAAAATTTTCTATAGAAATAAAATTTTGACAAAATTTTCTATAGAAATAAAATTTGGACGAAAATTTCTATAGAAATAAAATTTTCTATAGAAATAATATTTTGACAAAATTTTTTATAGAAATAAAATTTTGACAAAATTTTTTATAGAAATAAAATTTTGACAAAATTTTCTATAGAAATAAAATTTGAACGAAAATGTCTATAGAAATAAAATTTTGACAAAATTTTCTATAGAAATAAAATTTTGACAAAATTTTCTATAGAAATAAAATTTGGACGAAAATTTCTATAGAAATAAAATTTTGACAAACTTTTCTATAAAAATAAAATTTTGAAAAATTTTGTTTTGGAAATAAAATTTTGTCAACATTTTATAAAATTTTATTTCTATAGAAATAAAATTTTGACAAAATTTTCTATAGAAATAAAATTTTGACAAAATTTTCTATAGAAATAAAATTTTGACAAAATTTTCTATAGAAATAAAATTTTGACAAAATTTTCTATAGAAATAAAATTTTGACAAAATTTTCTATAGAAATAAAATTTTGACAAAATTTTCTATAGAAATAAAATTTTGACAAAATTTTCTATAGAAATAAAATTTTGACAAAATTTTCTATTGAAATAAAATTTGGACGAAAATTTCTATAGAAATAAAATTTTGGCAAAATTTTCTATAGAAATAAAATTTGGGTAGATTATTTTTGGCTCCAGTGGCAACGACGATTATGAACCAATATGGACCAATTTTTGTGTGATTGGCGATTGGCTATATATAACTATAGACCAATACAAAGGATACAAATGGTGGCATACGCAGATGATGTGGCGCTAGCAGTCAGGGGAAAATTCCCATCAACAGTTAGAGATATTATACAGAGAGCCCTCCGGATGACTGAGAAATGGGCGAAAGATAATGGTCTTGGAGTTAATCCTGCAAAGACAGAACTAGTCATGTACTGCAAGGATCGCAAAACTCCCACGGTTAGGTGCATTTCCTTAGGGGGTATTGAAATTCCCTTTGGCGAGAGGGCAAAATACCTTGGCGTTATTTTGGACAGGAAGCTGAATTTTAAGCTTAATATTGAAGAAAGGGCGAGGAAAGCAACGGTAGCTTTATACTCGTGCAAAAAGGCAATAGGGAAAAAGTGGGGAATAAAAACAAAAATTGTGCATTGGCTATACACGGCAGTGGTTAGACCTATAATGCTATATGGTGTAGTAGTCTGGTGGCCGGCACTTCACCAGCCGACAAGTTTAGACAAAGTTCAGCGTATGGCGTGCTTGTGCATCTCAGGTGCATTCAGCAAGACAGGAAAAAATTCCCTTAATGTCGTACTGCATCTATTGCCTTTAGATATTTTGGCCAAACAGTCAGCAGCAACAACGCCTGTGCGGTTGCGCGAGCTATCGCTGTGGTCGGCAAAAAGTTACGGTCACAGTTCGGTCCTCAAAATAATGCCAGATGTGCCTAACGTAGTGGATTACACTTTGGCGAGACCAAAAGTTTGAGACTCTAATACCCAACAGTGATGCGTGGTTTACACGGACCCCGGGGAATAAAAGATATATAGATTTCTACACTGATGGCTCCAAATTGGATGGACAAGTGGGTTTCGGAGATCTGGAACTTCGAATAGCGAAAAGATTACCTGATCACTGTAGTGTTTTTCAGGCTGAAAGAAGAGAAGTGGTGAGTTGGCTGAGAAGTAATGCTCCAAGCAATATTGGCATTAATATATACTCAGACAGTCAACCTGCAATAAAATCCTTGGACTCTGTGTTCCTCAACTCGAAAACGGCCATTGACTGCCGCAAATCTCTCAATGAGATGGCTGAGCAGCACAATATTCACCTAATATGGGTGCCTGGCCATAGGAACATACTGGGGAACTGCGAAGCAGATGTGCTAGCAAAGCTAGGAACTACCTTACATATTCCAGGGGAACTAGAATCTGTTGGTATGCCTCTGGCTACCTGCAAGCTGTTAATGCGTGAGAATGATGGCAATGTTCGATGGGAGAATTGCAAAGGTTGTAACGACACCAAGCAAATTTGGCCCCATTTAAACTTAAACCGCACACTAGATATGCTAGTGTTCTGGAGACGCCAGATATCACTCCTGATATCTGCTATAACGGGTCGCTGCCTGATAGGCGATTTTGCAAAAGCTATTGGCGCGAAGTATAATGACTACTGTATGAGCTGTCATGATGCTGAAGTAAAGGAATCCATAAAACAGCTCTTGTGTGAGTGTCCTGCATTTTGTGTAAGGCGTAAGCAAATTTTAGGGGCATGTAGCTTCAGATTACTGGCGGACCTGGAAAACGTTAACTTAAGCAGTCTGCTAATGTTTTTGGAACAATCTGGTTGGTTCAACAGAAGAAAATAATCGAGAAGGTTCAGCGGTTAAAACTAGAAGTGCCCATATGTAATAGGTACTTTTAGTTAATGTGGTATCACAATGGACTGAATAGTCTAAGTGCGCCTGAATCTTAATCGGGCTGTCACTTTAACATAACCTAACCTAACTATAGACCAATATGAACCAAATTTGGCATAGTTGTTAGCGGTCATATTCTAACATAATGTACCAAATTTCAACCGGATCGGATGAATTTTACTCCTCCAAGAGGTTCCGGAGGTCTAATCTGGGGATCGATTTATATGGAGGCCATATATAATTATGGACCGATATGGACCAATTGTGGCATGATTATTAGAGACCATGTACTTACATCATGTACCAAATTTCAGTCGGATCGGATGAAATTTGCTTCTCTCAGAGGATCCGCAATCCAAATCTGGGGATCGGTTTATTTGCGGTCTATGTATAATTATGGGCTGATATAGATCAATTTTTGCATGGATGTTCGAGACCATATACTAACACCACGTACACAATTTCAACTGGATCGGATGAAATGTACTTCTCTGAAACCACTTAGAGAAGCTTTGAAACCCTCAGAAATGTCACCTCAGTAATGCTGATGCTGGTGAGCTTAATAATGAATCGGGCAGCACTCAGTGATAAGAGAGAAGTTCACCAATGTGGTATCACAATGGACTGAATAGTCTAAGTGAGCCTGATACATCAGGCTGCCATCTAACCTAACCTAACCTAAATGAGCTTCTCTAAGAGGCTCCACAAACCAAATCTGGGGGTCGGTTTATATGGGGGCTACACAGAAAAAAATTTCCGTAGTTAAACTAACGCTAAATTTAACTTATTTTTATTGGAAAAAAATTATTTGCTTCTAGTTCAATTTTATTATTTTTATAGAAATTTTCCACAGCTTAACGAAATCTTACTATTTTTTAAGTATGTCTCAATAATTTTATAAACTAAACGTGAGCATAAAGTTTAATGACCGTACACATAAGTTCAATATGAACTAAAACAAATGAAATTTTTCGTACGATTTCCAAAAATAGTAAGAATGAACTACAGTATGGTTAAAATGGTCATGATTTGGTGCCAATGATTTTCTTCTTTACTTTTAGTTTATTTTTTCTTCTATGAGAGGATGTAATTTCGTGAACTGCAGTTAAAAATTACAACAGGGCATTAAAATTTCCTGGTTTTAACAACACTTTGTGGAAATCTCAAAATGTGGAGTAAAATTTAGTTCAATTTTCGTGCGTGGTAGTTCATTCTTCCTATAAAACAGTTCACTTTTTTTCGGGTAATATACCCCATCCTATGGTGGAAGAAAATCCATGAAATTTTTTGGGTTTTTAGCTTCTATCAGGCCATGGAATATCAAACCTCAAAATATACTCTAGGGTTTGAAGCATATCGAATATTATACAAATGGAGTGAACTGGTGTGGCTTTTGTATTTCGATGAATTTCTAATATCGCATTTACAGCCACATCAAAAGGGTTGTGAAGTCGAGTTGTGGTTGCCTTGTGATTTAGTTCGACACCATCCCCCACCCTGCCTCTGCAAAATAGGAAACAACCACCATAAAAGCAAAAGAGCATCACTTGTTTTTGACAGCTTCAGGCTTACGGTAGGACTGAGTGAAACACGTGCGGTAACTTTTAGTATCCCCCCATTCAGAATATTCAATATTCATAGATTCGGGAGTTCCTTAGGAAGTGGTTTGACTTGAAAGGCTGTGATGGAAAATTTTCTTCTCCGTTACCGTTGATACAGCAGTATCTGGCTGTGTCAGCAGGCAGAAGGGTTTTTTGGGGGTTATGAGAAAACAAAAACTTTAAATATATACATATATTGATATTTTATGGTACATTTGGGGGGTAGACTAGAGCAATATCTATGGCTACAACAATCAATTGAGTGGTATTTATTTATGGTGTGGCATTTATTTTATGGAGTAGCTCCTGTATTTTATGGCTCAAGTCTGGGAGTTAAATGGTACATGAAACTTCAAGCAAAACTAAAATTAAAATAAGGGGGTTTTTATCGATGGACCCCTGCAAGGCAGGTGAAAATTCAGGTGTATTGCAAATAGCCTAGGGTATAGACTGGAAAGTTTGTGCAATATCAAAAATTAAAATGGACATCAAACTTTTGATTAAATTTTTGCATGTTAGTTAATATTGTGGGAAGAGAAGTTTTCGTATAATATTTCCAATATAAGATCAAAAATGAGTCGTTTGGCCCTCCCAAATCTGTAATAAGGACTATGAACATTTTTTCTAGTCGGTATTGACGCATGTATAGGTAGACTTGTGTAAATTGACATCCTGTCAAATTTTTATTTTAAACCTACGAAAAAGGTTTTCGATAGTCGGTTTTGCCTAAATAAATTTTGTATAAATATTTAATTTTTCCTTTGCCAAATTTTGTTATGGTTTTTTTTTTTTTTGTTTTTTGAAAATTTGTTAATCCAAAACAGCTGTATTGTCAACCGCATTGGTACAACAATGGACTGAATAGACTGAGCCTAAATAACGTACAGCCGCTATATATAACCTGACCTGATATTTTCTTTTCCGAAATTTAACAAAAACAAGTAAGGAAAGTCTAAAGTCGGGCGGGGCCGACTATATTATACCCTGCACCACTTTGTAGATCTAAATTTTCGATACCATATCACATCCGTCAAATGTGTTTGGTGCTATATATAAAGGTTTGTCCCAAAAAAATACATACATTTAAATATCACTCGATTTGGACAGAATTTTATAGACTTTTACAAAATCTATAGACTCAAAATTTAAGTTGGCTAATGCACTAGAGTGGAACACAATTTTAGTAAAAAAAAATATGGGAAATATTTAAATCTGAAGCAATTTTAAGGAAACTTCGCAAAAAACTACATAAAGATTTATCGCTCGATATATATGTATTAGAAGTTTAGGAAAATTAGAGTCATTTTTACAACTTTTCGACTAAGCAGTGGCGATTTAACAAGGAAAATGTTGGTATTTTGACCATTTTTGTCGAAATCAGAAAAACATATATATGGGAGCTATATCTAAATCTGAACCGATTTCAATCAATTTTTGGCACACATGACTATACTACCAATTGTACTCCTTGTGCAAAATTTCAAGCTAATCGGGATAAAACTCTGGCTTCTGTGTCCATATAAGTGCATATCGGGCGAAAGATATATATGGAAGCTATATCTAAATCTGAACCGATTTCAATCAAAATTGGCGCGCATAGCTACAATGCTAAATCTACGTCCTGTGCAAAATTTCAACCAAATTGGGCCAAAACTCTGGCTTTTAGGACCATATTAGTCCATATCGGTCGAAAGATATATATGGGAGCTATATCTAAATCTGAACCGATTCCAATCAAATTTGGCACACTTGACTATACTACTCATTGTACTCCTAGTGCAAAATGTCAACCAAATTCGGCCAAAAATCTGGCTTCTGGGGCCATATAAGTCCATATCGGGCGAAAGATATATATGGGAGCTATATCTAAATCTGAACCGATTTCAATCAAATTTTGCACGGTTGACTATACGACTAAGTGTTATGTTTGTACAAAATTTCAAGCAAATCGGTATAAAACTCTGGCTGCTGGGTCCATATTAGTGCATATCGGGCGAAAGATATATATGGGAGCTATATCTAAATCTGAACCGATTTCTTCCAAAATCAATAGGGTTCTATTCTGACCCAAATTGGGAACATGTGCCAAATTTGAAGGCGACTGGACTTAAATTGCGACCTAGACTTTGATCACAAAAATGTGTTCACAGACAGACGGACGGACGGACATGGTTATATCGACTAAGGGACCCACCCTGAGCATTATTGCCAAAGACACCATGTGTATATCTTGTCTTCTTCTGGGTGTTACAAACATATGCACTAACTTATAATACCCTGTTCCACAGTGTGGCGCAGGGTATAAAAAAAAAACAGAAGTAATATGTATATAGGTGGTAGCAATTTGAATTCTCCGAAAACACTTCAATGTTCGATTAAATTTCCAACAGAAGAAAAATTTTCGAAGCTCACACTCCCTACAATTTTTTACCCCATTTGGGCTAAAATGCTTATGGTTTGTAACTTTCAACAATTTCTAGCAGCAATTCCATTTCTCTCCATTTATGTATACCTCATAATGATAACTTAGATATCATCACATTCCTTGTAATCAATGTTCATATACATACATACATATGTGTATGATGACTCTTAAAAAAAATTAAAAAAAGATTTTCCACATTCACCATAAACTTGAGTGAACTTCAGTAAATAAAAACTAAAACACACTTAAAGTAAAACAAAAAAATATATATTTACAAAAACAAAATATACACAACAAAGATGAACATACACTGCAAAAATTTTATATTGTCAACACAAAGATTTCTTTAGTTTTCAATGAAGGCATTCTGTTCTAAGAGTTGATCAATTTGGCTTTGAAATTAGTCCGAATCTTACACAAAAAAATCTCTTGAACTGAAGCCAATTATTTCTAAAATAACTAGAAACTAATCTTCAATACTATTGAAATCTTTATTAAATTCAATGACATTTTTAATTTTATTTTTAAACGAATTTTATGTAGAATTAAAAAAATGTTCTTATAGAAATAAAATTTGACAAAATTTTCCATAGAATTTAAATTATAGACAATATTTGCTACCAAATGAAATTTGGATAAAAATTCTTTAAATTTTTTTTTACAACAGTTTTCTATAAACTTTAAAATTTTATCAACATTTTCTATGGAATTAAAATTTTTGACAATTTTTCTAAAGAACATAGAAATAATAACTTTGACGGATTCTTTTATAGAATTAATATTTCTATTGAATAAAAATTGTTGACACAATCCTATACTGGACCACATTATTGACTAATTTTTTATACCCTCCACCATAGGATGGGGGTATATTAACTTTGTCATTCCGTTTGTAACACATCGAAATATTGCTCTAAGACCCCATAAAGTATATATATTCTGGGTCGTGGTGAAATTCTGAGTCGATCTAAGCATGTCCGTCCGTCCGTCCGTCCGTCCGTCTGTCCGTCTGTCCGTCTGTTCGTCTGTCCGGCTGTCCGTCCGTCTGTGGAAATCACGCTAACTTCCGAACGAAACTAGCTATCGACTTGAAACTTGGCACAAGTAGTTGTTATTGATGTAGGTCAGATGGTATTGAAAATGGGCCATATCGGCCCACGTTTACGTATAGCCCCCATATAAACCGATCCCCAAATTTGGCTTGCGGAGCCTTCCGGAGCAGCAAAATTCATCCGATCTGGTTGAAATTTGGTACGTGGTCTAAGTATACGGTCTCTAACAACCATGCAAAAATTGGTCCATATCGGTCCATAATTATATATAGCCCCCATATAAACCGATCCCCAGATTTGACCTCCGGAGACTCTTGGATGGGCAAAATTCATCCGATCCGGTTGAAATTTGGTACCTGATGTTAGTATACGGTCTCTAACAACCATGCAAAAATTGGTCCATATCGGTCCATAAATATATATAGCTCCCATATAAACCGATCCCCAGATTTGACCTCCGGAGCCTCTTGGAGGAGCAAACTTCATCCTACCCGATTGAAATTTGGTACGTGGTGTTAGTATATGGTATCTAACAACCATGCTAAAACTGGTCCATATCGGTCCATAATTATATATAGCTCCCATATAAACCGATCCCCAGATTTGACCTCCGGAGCCTCTTGGAGGGGCAAAATTCATCCGATCCGTTTGAAATTGGGTACCTGATGTTAGTATAGGTCTCTAACAAGCATGCAAAAATTGGTCCATATCGGTCCATAATTATATATAGCTCCCATATAAACCTATCCCCAGATTTGAACTCTGGAGCCTCTTGGATGAGCAAAATTCATCCGATCCAATTGAAATTTAGTACGTGGTGTTAGTATATGGTCTCTAACAACCATGCAAAAATTGGTCCATATCGGTCCATAATTATATATAGCTCCCATATAAACCGATCCCCAGATTTGACCTCCGGAGCCTCTTGGAGGAGCAAAAGTCATCCGATGCGGTTGAAATTTGGTACATTTCGTTAGTATATGGCCTCTAACAGCCATGTAAAAATTGTCAAATTTTATTACTATAGAAAGTTTTGTCAAAATTTCATTTCTATAGAAAGTTTTGTAAAAAGTTTATTTCTATAGCAATGTTTGTCAACATTTTATTTCCATAGAAAATTTTGTCAAAATTTTATTTCTATAGAAAATTTTGTCAACATTTTATTTCTATAGACAATTTTGTCAACATTTTATTTCTATAGAAAATTTTGTCAACATTTTACTTCCATAGAAAATTTTGTCAACATTTTATTTCTATAGAAAATTTTGTCAAGTTTTTATTTCTATAGAAAATTTTGTCAAAATTTTATTTCTATAGAAAATTTTGTCAAACTGAATTATATACGTATTTAATCGGCCTTTTTTTTTTTGTTTAATATATACCCCTTATGGACTAACTTATAATTTAGAAGACAGTGTTAAAAAGTTTTACGATACCTTGTCATCGGCAAGTGTTATCGCAACCCAAGTAATTCGATTGTGGCCTTTAGTAGAAGTTCCTACGCAATCCATGGTGGAGGGTACATAAGATTCGGCCTGGCTGAACTTACGGCCGTATATACTTGTTTTACAAGTAAAATTTAATATTATTAAAAAAATCTGTAGAATTAAAATTTATTTAAATAATTTGTCCAAATTCTATTCCCAATGATATTTTGGTACAATTTTTTTTATTTTATTTTATTTTTTTTTTTTTTTAATTTTAATTTGGTACAAAATCTTGTAGATCTTTCTATAAAAAAATTAAAAAGAAAAAATCTGTATAATTAAAAATTATTTATATAAATTTTATATTTGTGTAAATTTTATCTCCAATGACAAATATTGAACAAAATTTCATTTTTATAGATTTTTTTTTCAATTAAAAATTAAATTTTTTCAATTAAAAAGTGTTTGTGAACAAAACCTAGAGCACGGTTTTCGGGAACAAAAAATTTAATACAAGTCGAATATAGTACAAAACGTTTATAATAAAAATTTTATTTTAATATAGAAAGTTGAATAAAATTTTATTTTTATTGCAAATGTTGCGCAATATTTTATTTTGATAGAAGATTTTATGACAAATATTATTTTTATGGAAATTTTATACAAAATTTATTTTTTCTAGAATATAATATACAAAATATAATTTTGTAGAAAATGTTGTTCAAATTATTTTTATGGAAAATTTTGTTAAAGTTTTATTTTTATAGAAAATTTTGTCTAAATTTTATTTTTATCGAAAATCTTGTCCAAATTTCTTTTATAGAAAATTTGGTGAATTTTTTTTTTCATAACATTTTTTGTAATTTTTTATATAAAAAATTTTTTAATATAGAAAATTATGTAGACAATTTTATACATAATTTTCATGATTTCATAATTTTCACTTTTTATGGACAAATTTTTATGTGCCAAAAAGAAACATATTTTATACAAAATTTAATATCTATTGAATTTTTTTTTTTATATTTATAGAATTATTTTTTTAAATTTTATGGAAAATTCTATCCTACTTGTTATAGAAAATTTTATAAAATAATTATATAAAATTTTTCAAAATATTTTTTTTATTTTTTTTTTGTATAAAATTAATTTATATAGAAATTGTTGCAGACAACCATTTTATTTCAATACGAATTTATTAAGAAATTTTATACATGATTCTATTCCTATACACAAGTTTGCACAAAATTTTATTTTCACAGAAGAAGATTTTGTACCAAATTTTATTTTTATGGAAAATTTTTTACAAAATTTAGTTTTTATAGAAAAATAGTGTTCAAACTATTTGTATCGTATATTGTATTCTATTTGTATTATTTTTTTATAGAAAATTTTGTCCAAATTTAATTTTTATTGAAAATTTTATCCAAGTTTTATCTTACAAAAATGTTGTCCAAATCTTTTCTTATAAATTTTTGTGGAAAATTTAGTCAAAATATCTTTTTTTCTATTTTGTATTTTGTAAAAATTTTCATATAATATTTTTTACTAGGTTTTTTTCTATTAAAATTTATTTATATAGAATATTTTGTAGACAATTTTATACCTAATTTTATTTCAATAGAAATTTTGTAGAAACATTTTTTTGGGAATTTTTTTACAAGGTTTTATACTTATAGAAAATTTTGTATAAAAATTAGGTTTTGTAGAAAATTTAGTCCAAAATTTTAGTTTTATAGAAAGGTTTGCATACTATTTTATTTTTTGTGAAATTTTGTTTCAAACTTTTATGGAAGATTTTTACTAAATTTAATTTTTATAGAAAAATTGTGTTCAAACTATTTGTATCGAAAATTTTGTATTATTTTTTTATAGAAAATTTTGTACAAATTTTATTTTTAATTGAAAAATTTATCCAAATTTTATCTTACAAAAATGTTGTCCAAATCTTATTTTATAGAGAATTTTGTAACAAAATTTTTGTATGAAAATTTTAGTCAAAATTTCTTTCATAGAATATTTTGTAAAATTTTTTATATAATATTTTTCAAAAGGTTTTTTTTTTATATAACAAATTTATTTATATAGAATATTGTGTAGACAATTTTATACATAATTTTATTTCAATAGAAATTTTGTGCAAACATTTTTTGGGAAATTTTTGTACAAGGTTTTAAACTTATAGAAAATTTTGTACAAAAATTAAGTTTTGTAGAAAATTTAGTCCAAAATTTAAGTTTTATAGAAAGGTTTGCATACTATTTTATTTTTATTGAAATTTTGTTTCAAACTTTTAGTAAATTTTATACAAAATTAAATTTTTATGGTAATTTTTCTCCAAATTTATTTCATGAATTTAGTAAAAATTTCATATCATATTATCTGATATATCTGATAGAAAATTTTTAACAAAATTGTATTTTTATGGATAATTTTGTCCAGTTGTTTTTATAAAAAATTTTGTATTTTTTTGTAAATGTTTTCATTTTTTATTTATTTATATAGGACATTGTGTAACTAATTTTATTGTTAGGCACAATTTTATAAACCATTTGATTGCAATAAAGATTATGTACACGTAGATTTTATTTTTATAGAAAAATTTGTACAAAAGTTTTAGTTAATAGATAGTTTTGTATAAAATTTTATTTGATGGAAAATGATTTGTTTTTGTTTCATAGAAAAACCAAAATTTTTTGCTTTGATGTGAAATTTTTTTAAAGTATTTAATAGAATAAGTTTTTGAAATTTTTATATCCAAAAAAATTGTCAAAATTTTTAATTTAATGGAAAACTTTTTCAAAATGTTATTTCTTTAGAAATAATTTTAAATAAAAAGAAAATTTTGTCAAATTTGTTTTTGTTTCATAGAAAAACCAAATTTTTTTGCTTTGATGTGAAATTTTTTTAAAGTATTTAATAGAATAAGTTTTTGAAATTTTTATATCCAAAAAAATTGTCAAAATTTTTAATTTAATAGAAAACTTTTTCAAAATGTTATTTCTTTAGAAATAATTTTAAATAAAAAGAAAATTTTGTCAACTTTTTATTTCTATAGAAAATTTTGTAAAGAAGTTAATTCTATAAAAAAATTTTCAAAATTTTTATTTGTTAAGAAAATGTTTTACAAAATGTTATTTGTATGAAAAAAAAAATTCCACGATTTTCTATTTAATAGACAATTGAACATTTTTGGCTTATTTATTTAAAAATAAAAATTTTTGAAAATTTTATTTTCTTTTTCAGTGTACACATCTGACCATATAAAAATGGTTTATCTACCTCTAGACCATTATGGTCTCTTTGATAAGGCTGCAGTCAAGAAATCCTCATGCAATTTGTTCTACTACATGTACCACATAGCTCCTAATCCCCAAACAAATCTTTCTTTGAAATCCCCAAACATATCAAAGTACCAGCAAGATGAAATAACTAACCACAGACAAGCAACAAAAAAAAAAACTAAATCGAAACTCAAAACAAACACATTAACAAGAACACAAATGGAAATTGCTCATGGAACCGGAAATATGTAGAGGAACTGAAATAAATGAAAGCAAACTAACTAATCGAGATAACATGAAAGCTTGAACTAGGCTATGGCAAATACCAAGAGCGAGGGGAAATCCTCCTGGAAAACTTGGAAGCAACTTTCGCCTACTTTACTGATTATAACGATAATCTGTGCTTACGAAAATGTCTCAAAAGTTCTATTAAACTTTTCCTCTGGTCTTTTAGCTCTCGACCAATGCCACATCTATTGGGTTGCCTCATCATAAGGAAATTGTTATCAATGTTGGAGGAAGTTAGTACACAGTTGCATTTACACCGATAGGTAAGAACTTTCTCCCTCCATCTCTCTCACTCTCTTGCCCACTTACACATACACGTATAAGAAACTACACTACATTTGTGATGAAGTAAAAACTTAAAAGCTGTTAAGTCGATATTAAGTCGACTTTTCATATTTTTGGCCACAAGTTTTTTCCACGTAATTTTATCATTATGTTCGTCTCTTGTGGTGGGAATATAAGATTCTTGTGAAAAACTAACGACTAACAAAAATATTCAATTACCAAAGTAAGCCATAATAGTTTTCCAGTGAAATTGGTTACACAAATGGATGTTGTGACAAAATCTGTACAAATTAAATTTTACTTGGGTTTATGAATATTTTCTTTTTGTTTATTTATAGAACAAGAGAAGAAAATTGTTTATATAGGGTAGCTGATATGTAATGCAAACAAGTAAAGCGCTAAGTTATTTTTAAATTTTTTTAATGTAATGTTTAATGTTCAAAAACATTAAATGTCGAAAATAACATTAAAATTTCAGAATCAATTTAAGTTTGGTCGAATTGGCTACGTTTGACACGAATTATGGTCATCAAACGGCCATCCAAACCATCATACGCAGCACGAAAGTGACTGTTTGTTATTCCGGGAAGCGACGTCTACACTGAAAAAAATATTGTCGTGAGGCCAAAGATTTCGTGTCCTTAAAATACAAATGAAAATTTTGCTTAGCATAGAAGACGCATTTCTCTAATATAAACTTTTTTTCCTTTTCCAAAAGTCGATAAACTTTTTAATGAAGTCGTATTGTCCTTATAATTAAATGATTTGATTTAAAAATATGTATCATAACATGAAAGAAAAAATTTTTGGGATAAGGTCCACTTGATAATTCAGAAAAAAATTTTTAAATTAATGAAATTGTCCTTAAAATTGTTGTCTTTTTGAACCTTGACTACAAAGGAAAAAATCGTTCAAAAATAGGACATGTTTTTTAACACTTTATTTTAAAGACGTTTTTTACTTGATTTGGAAAATAAAGTAATCTTTAACTCGTTTTTAAGGGACTTTGATGGCATATGAAAAAAAAGCTGAAACAAAGAAAAATTTAAATTTTCTTCCTAGAAGCAAGTACACATATCCCAAATTTAAAAGAGAATTGTGTCTTTAAAGTATCCTTACTTGTATTCTCCGCTTCTTTGGCTCGGAATCAATACCAAAATTGTTAAAGATTTTGTTCCAAAGATTTTGGAACCCGACACGCTTTTTTCAGTGTAGAGGTGACAAACATTTCCACATTTTTACTGCTGAGTGCGATGGTATTGAGTCCAACAGGAGCAAATGTTTGACGGATTGAGATGCCAAAATTGTTGGTGCCTATTGGACGACAGAATTGAAGCGAGGAACTCACGGATGCCACACGAGCCCAACAAGTCTACAAAATTGGCAGAAAATCTTACCAAAAAAATCTTATTTTACAGCATTTTATTTCTATAGAAAAAATTATCAAATTTTTATTTCTATAGAAATTTTTATGAAAATTTTATATAAATAGAAAATTTTATCAAAATTTTATTTCAATAGAAAATTTTATCAAAATTCTGTTTATGCAGAAAATTCTATCAAAATTTTATTTATATAGAAAATCTTGGCAAAATTGTATTTGTATATAAAATTTTGTTAAAATTTTTGTTTGTATAGAAAATTTTGTAAAAATTTTATTTTTATGGAAAATTTTGTAAAAATTTTATTTTTATGGAAAATTTTGTCAAAATTTTATTTTTATGGAAAATTTTGTCAAAATTTTATTTCTATAGATTTGTTTTTTAATTTTTATTCATATACAAAGTTTTATTAAAATTTTATATCAATAGAAAATTTAGTCAAAATTTTACTTTTATTAAAACTTTGTTAACATTTTATTTCCATAAAGAATTTGATCAAAACTGTATTTCTATAGAAAATTTTGTCAATTTTATCAAAATTTTATTTCTATAGAAAATTTTATCAAAATTTTGTCAAAAATTTATTATTTTAGAAAAACAAATTTTAGTTCTATAGAAAATTTTCTCAACATTTTATTTCCATAGAAAATTTCATAAAAAAAATAAATAAAATAAATAAATAAATGATTTTTTTTAAAAATTTTGTTTTTATAGGAAATTTTATAAAACTTTTGTCAAAATTTTCTCACTATCGAAAATTTTGTCAAAATTTTATTTCGGTAGAAAATTTTATCAAAATTTAATTTCATTATTGTTGTTTTTGATTTCAGCTTAAAACCATGCATTGATTAAACTACAAGTGTAGCTTAACCAACAGAGGAAAAGTATGCTTGTCAAATTTATTTAGGCAAAGCCCTATAGACTGCAAGATGGTTGAATGTACAGCATCTTGCAGTCTATAGGGCTTTGCCCAAATAAATTTGACAAGCATGCTTTTCCTCTGTTGGTTAAGCTACACTTGTAGTTTAGTCAATGCATGGTTTTAAGCTGAAATCAAAAACAACAATAATGATTGAAGAGAAAACCAACAATAACATACAAAAAAATTATTTTTATAGAAAATTTTGGCAAAATTTTATTTCTATAGAAAATTGTGTCAAAATTTTATTTATTGGTGTATTTTGTACGACAGAAATGAAGCGAAGAACCCACGGTTGCCACTCGAGACCAAAAAATCTACCAAAATTGGCAGAAAAACTACTACACAAATATTATTTTGCAAAATTTTATTTCTATAGAAAATTTTGTCAAAATGTTATTTCTATTGAAAATTTCTTCTAAATTTTATTTATGTAGATTTTTTAATTTTATTCATATAGAATTTTTTCTTAAAAATTTTACTTCTATAGAACATTTTGTCATAATTTTATTTCTATGAAAAATTTTGTCAAAATTTTATTTCTATAGAAAATTTTGTCAAAATTTAATTTCTTTATAAATATTTATCAAAATTTTATTGACATAGAAATTTTTATCAAAATTTTATTTCTATACAAAATTTTATCATAATTTTATTTCTATTGAAAATTTTGTCAAAATTTTATATCTATAAAAATTTTGTCAACATTTTATTTTTATAGAATATTTTATTAATATCAAAAGTTTATTAATATAGAACATTTTATCAAAATTTTATTTGTATATAAAATTTTGTCAATATTTTATTTCTATCGAAAATTTTGTCAACATTTTATTTTCATAGAAAATTTCATCAAAATTTTATTTCTGCAGAAAATTTTATCAAAATGTTATTTCTGTAGAAAATTTTATCAAAATGGTACTTCTATAGAAAATTTCATCAAAAATTTATTTCTATAGAAAATGTTGTCAAAATTTTATTTTTATAAAAATTTTGTCAAATTGTATTTTTATAGAAAATTTTGTCAAATTGTATTTTTATACAAAATTTTGTCAAAATTTTATTTTTATATAAAATTTCGTTTAATTTAATTTCTAAAGAAAATGTTGTCAAAATTTTATTTCTATAGAAAATTTTGTCACAATTATATTTCTGTGGAAATTTTATGAGGAACCTCTACCCAAACATTAAATATACTACTAAACAGTAAATTACCATTTTTGGTAGAATTCTACTAAGGGAGGAAACGGCGGAGAAGCCTCATTTTTAAGCCATTTTTAGTTGACGAGTGGTGAGTGCGATCCGGTTGAAATTTGGTACGTGGTGCTAGTATATGGTCTCTAAAAATCATGCAAGAATTGGTCCATATCGGTCCATAATTATATATAGCCCCCCTATAAATCGTTCCCCAGATTTGTCCTCCGGACCCTCTTGGAGGAGCAAAATTCATCCGATCCGGTTGAAGTTTGGTATGTGGTGCTAGTATATGGTCTCTAAAAATCATGCAAGAATTGGTCCATATCGGTCCATAATTATATATAGCCCCCATATAAATCGATCCCCAGATTTGTCCTCCGGACCCTCTTGGAGGAGCAAAATTCATCCGATCCGGTTGAAATTTGCAACGTGGTGTTAGTATAAGGCCGCAAAGAACCATGCCAAAATTGGTCCGTATCGGTCTATAGTTATATATAGCCGATCCCCAATCACACAAAAATTGGTCCATATCGGTTCACAATCATGGTTGCCACTCGAGCCAAAAATAATCTACCAAAATTTTTTTTATAGAAAACATTGTCAAAATGTTATTTCTATAGACAATTTTTTCAAGATTTTATTTCTATAGAAAATTTTGTCAAAAATTTATTTGTATAGAAAATTTTTTCCAAATTTTACTTCTATAGAAAATGTTGTCAAAATTTTATTTTGTCAAAATTTTATTTCTATAGAAACGTTAAACTTAATTATATACGTATTTAATCGGCCTTTTAAGTTTAATATATACCACGTATGGACTATGTGGTATATATTACGGTGTTAGGAAGTTTTAAGATACCTTACCATCGGCAAGTGTTACCGCAACCCAAGTAATTCGATTGTGGATGACAGTCTTCACTAGAAATTTCTACGCAATCCATGGTGGAGGGTACATAAGCTTCTGCCTGGCCGAACTTACGGCCGTATATACTTGTTTTGTTTTTCTTTATAAAAAAGTGTGTTAGCTTCTAAACCACTTTCTTTGGGGTTTGTCTTTCACCTCCTATTGAAAGTGACATTTTTTTCGATATTCTCATAGGTAACGCTAGTTATATATCCAGGGTCTAGATTCTAGGGTATGCTAGGTATACTTTGTACTTGCGATCATCAAAATTACTATATGATATAGCTTTCATATAAATCGATCACTGCTCTCTTTGAATAAGAGAAGGGTTCAACGAATAAAGCGAATACGACTACAAAACAAGCCAAGTATATTACAAAAATTTTTTTTTTTATAAAAAATAATTTCGTATCGACTTTGCAATGACAAATAATTCGGTCGGCTCCAGGTGATCTTTATTTTATATATATTTTAAGTTAAAATAAAATAATCACCTAATCTCCAGTTTAAAACAAATAATATTATTTATGATTAATGTTTTATTTTTCATTTTAAATTCGCCATGTGACACAATGGAAATATTAATGGTTGTTAAGAGAGTTGGGCCCACTAACTGTTCAGATTTTGAAACCAGAATTTAATAATGACAAGACACCATCTTCATTCTCTTGATGATACTAATGATGACCACCATTATTTAATTTTTTTTTGTTTTGTTAAAACTTTATTCAATCCTTTCGAAAACAATGGTTTCCAATTTTTGGCCCTTAACGTGTTGTAATTAACGATTGTCCTTTACCTGCTTAGTTTTCAAGCTACTCAATCATTTGATATCATTAAATCTAATTTTAAAAATATAAATAACAGAAATTCACAAGAGGAGCAAGGTGGGGGATGGGCAGGAGAAAAAGTAGAAACAGACAAAACCAGAAGATAACGCCGGTGACAATGGCCGACTATTATAGACATGGATCATTTGAGCCACACGCAATGCCCCCCCTAACCAGCACAAAACCCAATGAACTTTGATAACTTCTTTTGCCTGGTAAACATCCTTTGGATCCAACAAGAGATGATTTCGCATTTTATATGGCCATCATTTAGAACTTAAAAGGTAATTTTTCAATGTCCACAGAATATAATTAATAAAATTATTTTAAATATTTACTACAGAAGCAGAAGAAGGGGGGGGGGGGAGGGGAAGGCTCATCCGCAAATCTTGAAATACCACAGCACAAAGGACATCATCTGTGGAAGAAAATGAGCAACAAAAGCTGTTGTCTCCTGATGGCTATGAAAAATGGTATTGAAACCTGAATCAAAACCAACACAAAGGCCTGTTGAGCTTTGCTAAAAAAAAAAACAAATGAAAACTAAAACAAAGGGTTATTGAAAGGGTCTATCAGAGGGGAGAGTGATAAATATTTGAAAAGCTAACAAGAGGTTACCTACACGCTCACAAAAAATCGCTTCTGTAACATATACTCCCAAACATATTTTGCTTCAAGCATATACATTTTTGGCTATAGCCCAAACATTTATATGTTTGATCTCTTCCAATATATAATATGTTTGAAAGCATATTGGTCTAAACAATATATGTTTGGGTTGTCAATTTCCAAACATTTTGTATTTTTGCATCCAAATTCAATAATGTTGTCTTCCAAAAAACAATATGTTATTATGTGAACATATAATATGTTTGGAAGCATTTTGCACCCAAAAATATTATATGCTTAAAAAAAATTCTCCCAAACAATATTGTGCTCAAAATTTTATTTATTTATTTATATATTTACAATCATAATGAATTATGAAAATAAACAGGTAATATAGGTGCTAACAACATAGGTTTTCGACCTGAATCCTCAAAATTTTGTTTCTGCCTAATTGTATATTCCCCCACATCTTTCTCACTTCCACGAGATTTTTTAGTTATTAGCACCTTTTTCTGTAATACAAACATTTTAGAAGAAATTATTCAATTTTATGATTTTTTTATTTTAATTTTACCTTTTGCCGGACGGGGATTCGAACAGCGGACCACACAGTTTGTAAGGATCAAAGAAGTAGCTGATCAATTGCCCAAGGAAAAATAAAATGTTAATTTTGTAATAACAAGCAACAACCACCAACTTAATTCAATATCGCTCCCGGTTAAATAGCGCTCCAAGCTACTAAACACATATATGTTTATAGGCTATTTCTAAATTAATATATGTTTGCATCCAAGCATATTATATTTACAAACATTTTATGTCCCAAACATAATATGTTCTAACATATTAACATATATGTCCCAAACATGTTATGCTAGTTTATAAACATTATATGCTTGCACTCAAAAATATTGTGTTTAAAAATTTGTTTTCCAAACATATAATGTTTATAGCCAAACATATGAAAAACAGTCTTTTTCATCCGTGTATACTTTCCTATTTGCCTTTAAAGCAAATTTTATCAATTCTTCCAATTTTATGCATATCTGTAAATTATTTTAATTACTGTCATTCCTAAATGCAGGTACCTTTTTCCATATTACTTTACAAATGCCATTATGCTGCTTATATTTTAAAGAAATACCAGCGTGCTTGTCACCTGTACATTTTATTTTATGATGGTTGGAAACTTTTTGTTTAAAGATTCCTGCTGAGCCCAAAAAAAGAATTAAGAATTCAATTCTTTGTCATTTGTATGAAATCAAGACTCCTGTATCAGATCTGGCTTATAGAACAAAAAACAAAACTTTGGAAATTCAATCATACAGAAGCATACCTACAAAGATGTGCTTTTCAAAGAATTTTCTTTATACCGTTGTTTGTATCTAGACAACAACAAAAGAGGGATAATGGAAAATTTTCGGTAGTTAGCTTTGTATGTGTGTGCGTTTTTTTGACTGCTTCATGGGGCCAAATTATGTTTTTGTATGTGCATTTTGTTTTTTTAGAAGAACAATGGTATTTGAAAGGATTTTATTCTCTTCGAGGATCCATTTTGTTTGATGTGAATTTTTGGTCCACAATTGGTACTTTATCTAAATTAAGACCGCAGTTTTATACTCTCCACCGTCTGTAGAACTTGAAACTACTGATTTATGACCACATTAAGTATATATTCTGGGTCGTGGTGAAATTCTTAGTCAATCTAGCGATGTCCGTCCGTCTATCTGTTGAAATTATGTTAACTTTCGAACGAAACAAGCAGTCAACTTGAAACTTGGCACAAGTAGTTGTTATTGATATAGGTCGGATGGTATTGCAAATAGGCCATATCGGATCACTGCACTATGGCCGGAAACAGCGGAAAAGTCAAATTTTCAAAATGAAAAATTATTGGATATTCCAATTGAAATTACTATAGAACATCTTGGAAAGTAAAAATCGAAAGTTAATTTAAAACTTGGCTACCCTGTTCAGGAGAAAAAGACTGCCAACGTTTACAAAAATTTATGCCAGTTGCGTTTAATCAAGGCGAACAAAAATTTAACAATTTCGTGCTTAATTTTTTTCGTAATAAAAGTGAATAAAAAAAACTTTAAATGTTCTAAGAGGAGGTTTAGTAGTTCAAAATGTTGTAAAGACTTTACAAAATATTTTTGTTTTTGAAATTGAATTTATGGATTCTAAAGTGCGGTTTATATGTGAAAATTGTAGCACATACGTATATTTTCGAGGAATAGAACTAGAAATGTTAACGATTGTTAATGAAATTTTTTTGCTTATTATTGTTCGTGAGGAAGTATACTTTTACGTGCTGTAAAGTTTGTCCGCCCAAACTTGCCCTTACTAAAATAAATGTAAGGGTTTTATAGTCAAATTTGGGAAAATCGGGCGATACATATATATGGTAGCTATATCTAAATCTGAACCGAATTCGATGAAATTTTGCACACTTTAAGGGTACTATAAAAAATTACTTTGTGTTAAATTTGAAGACAATCGGGTAGTAAATAAGCGCAGTATGGTCTAATTTGTCGAAATCGGGCGATACATATATATGGGGGCTATATGTAACTTTGATCCATTTTTTTTCCAAATTCAACCGTGTTTGTCCTTTGACCAAGAAAACGTGTTGTACCAAATTTTATCAAAATCGGTTAATAATTGCGACCGGAATCCTGCGAACAACAAACACAGAGGGTCGGAATTAGAGTTAATTTTTTGATGATTATTATTTGTTTAATTTTAATTAATAAAATTAATTCAATAAAATGACAACTGGTTTATACTATTTACATCAAGTTCTGGGGATAAGGCGCTTTCTTAATGAGGAAAATAAGCAAATATAAATTAAACTCCATCTAAGAGTATATTCTATAGTATTCCAAGTGGAATTACAATTTCGACCCGTCTATAGTAACGCACCTGGAATAAGGGGGATTGACTCCCTTTTTGTTGGTAACATTTGATTTTGATAAGATATATCCATATACCATGTTTGGCGATACTAGATTGATTGTAAATATGTTTTGCCGCAAATTTTCAATTTCCGCCCATAGTGCACTGTTAGGTATAGTCCCAAATAAACCTACCCCCATATTTCGTTTCAGGAGCCTCTTGAAGAAGCAAATTTCACCAGATATTATTGAAAATTCGTATGCAGTGTTATCCCATGGTCTCTAACAACCATGCAAAATTGGTATATATCGGTCCATAATTTTAAAATTTATTTATTAGTTAATTTATTATAATTATAATAAATTTGTTTATTTATTGTTATACCCTGCGCCACACTGTGGAACTGTGTATTATAAGTTAGTGCATATGTTTGCAACACCCAGACAGAGACGAGATAGATACATGGTGTCTTTGGCAATAATGCACAGGGTGGGTCCCTGAGTCAATCTAGTCATGTCCGTCTGTCTGTGAACACCTTTTTGTGATCAAAGTCTAGGTCGCAGTTTTATTCCAATCGACTCGAAATTTGGCACAAGTTTCTGTTTTGGGTCAGAATAGAACCCCATTGATTTTGCAAGAAATCGGTTCAGATTTCGATATAGCTCCCATATATATCTTTCGCCCGTTATGGACTTAGCCAGAGTTTTACCCTAATTTGCTTGAAATTTTGCACCAGGGAAACAATAAGTACTATAGTCAGGGGTGCCAAATTTGATTGAAATCGGTTCAGATTGAGATATAGCTCTCATATATATCTTTCGCCCGATATGGACTTATATGGCCCCAGAAGCCAGAGTTTTACCCTGACTTGTTTGAAATTTTGCACAAGGAGAACAATTAGTACTATAGTCAAGTGTGCTAAATTTGGTTGAAATCGGTTCAGATTTAGATATAGCTCCCATATATATCTTTCGCCCGATATGGACTTATATGGCCCCATAAGCAAAAGTTTTGCCTTAATTTGCTTGCAATTTTGAACAAGGAGAACTATTAGTACTGTAGTCAAGTGTGCCAAAATTGATTGAAATCGGTTCAGATTTAGATATAGCTCCCATATATATCTTTCGCCCGATATGGACTTATATCGTCTTTGTTTTAAAGAAGCTCAATCCTTGGCTCGGAATGACAAAATCCTTAAACTCAAAATCCGAAGTTAGCGTGTTTCCAACAGACGGTCGGACGGACATTGCTAGATCGATTCAGAAGCTCACCACCACCCAGAATATATATATTTTATGGGGTTTGAAACCAGTATTTCGATTTTTTATAAACGGAATGAAAAAGCTTATATACACTGAAAACAAACCATGCCCGTTTCCAAAGATTTTGTCTTTACCTTAAAATTTTTGGTATTGATTCCGAGCCAAAGGATACTTTTAAGACACAATTATCTTTTAAATTTGGGTTTTGTGTACTTGCTTCTAGGAAGCAAATTTTAATTTTTCGCTTTTTCAGCTTTTTTTCTTCATATGCTACCAAAGTTCTTTAAAAACAAGTTAACGACAACTTTATTTTCCAAATTAAGACTCGACTTCCAGTAGAAATTATGCTATGTTTCAAGTGAAAACGTCTTTAAAATAAAGTTTTGCAAAACATGTCCTAAATTTGAACGATGTTTTGCTTTGTAGCCAAGATGCAAAAATACAACAAATTTAAAGACAATTTCATTAAATTTAAAGAACTTTCCTGAATTATCTAAATCAAGTAGAGAATGTTCGTTTACATTTTATATCCAATTTCAGTTATAAAATTTTCAACTTTCATTTATAAAATAATCCATATACTATATATGTCCGGAATTCTAGGGAATTAATTTGTGACTCAATTAAATGTAACGTTTTCGGTGTAATGTTCCAGTCCAAATGAGATTATTTTCTGAGAAGAAAAAATATGAAAAATTTTCGAGACGAAATGAGCTATCAACTAATCACGTTTGGACATACATAATGGTCATAATTAGCAAAATTAATAAAAACATCCATACGACATATTTTTATTACATATCCAGGGCCAACATTTTCCTAATGCTTCCACGTGTATTCATATATAAATAATGAAATATTGTTAGTAATTATTTTTTTGATAAATGAACGCACAAAGATGTTTTTATGATTCAGTCACTTATAGGGATGCCAATATGGAAAAAGAAAACGAATTTGAAATATCTTAAGACAATCCTACGCGACAGATGGACGGAATATATACCATGTGTATTTTACTTTGAAGGTAAATACACCAATTTAATGTTGATGAATCCGGAGTATGTCTCAGACTTGCCACAGTCATCGGTTCAAATATCGGTATTAAGAACCGATTTTAGCAACTTGTGAAATTAAAGTGTAGACCTGAAGAGAGGGCTTTAATAGGCAGCTTTAGTTAGAGCCCATTATTTTAGGATCACTTAGACTTTTTAGCAACTTGTGAAATTAAAGTGTAGAGAGTCTTTTATTTTAGGATCACTTAGACTATCCATTGTGCACTGAAAAAAATATTGTCGTGAGGCCAAACGTTTTTTACTTGAAGCATAGGAACATTTCTACTTGTAGTCGAGTCTGAATTTGGAATTTTAAGTTGTGGTTAACAAGTTTTTAAAGGACGTTAATAGCACATGAAGAGAAAACAAGTATATACGGCCGTAAGTTCGGCCAGGCCGAAGCTTATGTACCCTCCATCATGCATTGCGTAGAAACTTCATCTAAACACTGCCATCCACAATCGAATTACTTAAGTTGCGGTAACGCTTGCCGATGGCAAGGTATCTTAAAACCTCCTAACACCATCTTCTAAATTGTATGTAAGTCCATACGTGCTATATTAAATCAAAAAAGATCGATCCAATACGTATATAATTCAGTTTGACAAAGTAGACATAAAATTTTGACAAAATTTTCTACAGAAATAAAATTTTAACAAAATTTTCTATAGTAATAAAATTTTCACAAAATTTTCTATAGAAATAAACTTTTGACAAAATTTTCTATAGAATAAAATCTTGGTAGATTATTTTTGGCTCGAGTGGCAACCATGATTATGAACCGAATAAAATTTGAACAAAATTTTCTATAGAAATAAAATTTTGACAAAATTTCCTATAGAAATAAAATTTTGACAAAATTTTCTACAGAAATAAAATGTTGGTAGATTATTTTTGGCTGTAGTGGCAACCATCATTATGAACCGATATGGACCAATTTTTGTGTGATTGGACCAATTTTGGTATGGTTGTTAGCGACCATATACTAACACCACGTGCCTAATTTGAACTGGATCGGATGAATTTTGCTCCTTCAAGAGGCTCCGGAGGCCAAATCTGGAGAATGTTTTATATGGGGGCTATATATAATTATGGACCGATATGGACCAATTCTGGCACGGTTGTTAAAGATCATATACTAACACCATGTACCAATTTTCAGCCAGATCGGATGCAATTTGCTCCTCTTTGAGGCTTCGCAAGCCAAATCTGGAGATCGGTTTATATGGGGTCTAAATATAATTATGGACCGATGTGGACCAATTTTTGCATGGTTGTTAGAGACCATATACCAACATCATGTACCAAATTTCAGCCGGATCGGATGAAATTTGTTTCTCTTTGAGGCTCCGCAAACCAAATCTGGGGATCGGTTTATATGGGGGCTATATATAATTATGGACCGATGTGGACCAATTTTTGCACGATTGTTAGAGACCATATACCAACACCATGTACCAAATTTGAGCCGGATCGGATGAAATATGCTTCTCTTAGAGGCTCCACAAGCCAAATCTGGGGATCGGTTTATATGGGGGCTATATAATTATGGACCGATGTGGACCAATTTTTGCATGGTTGTTAGAGACCATATACCAACATCATGTACCAAATTTCAGCCGGATCGGATGAAATTTGCTTCTCTTTGAGGCTTCGCAAGCCAAATCTGGAGATCGGTTTATATGGGGTCTATATATAATTATGGACCGATGTGGACCAATTTTTGCATGGTTGTTAGAGACCATATACCAACATCATGTACCAAATTTCAGCCGGATCGGATGAAATTGGCTTCTCTTTGAGGCTCCGCAAACCAAATCTGGGGATCGGTTTATATGGGGGCTATATATAATTATGGACCGATGTGGACCAATTTTTGCACGATTGTTAGAGACCATATACCAACACCATGTACCAAATTTCAGCCGGATCGGATGAAATATGCTTATCTTAGAGGCTCCACAAGCCAAATCTGGGGATCGGTTTATATGGGGGCTATATTTAATTATGGACCGATATGGACCAATTTTTGCATGGCTATTAGAGACCATATACCAACATCATGTACCAAATTTCAGCCGGATCGGATGAAATTTTCTTCTCTTTGAGGCTCCGCAAGCCAAATCTGGGGATCGGTTTATATGGGGGCTATATATAATTATGGACCGATGTCTATTGATATCAACGTGACATTTCACCCATATAAATATACTTTGAACCTGAAATACGGTACTTCGTTTTTCGTTGTTCGATTAAAAACCCTAATACATAGAATCTAATTTGTCGAAATCTTTCTTTAGTAACAATGATAGGAAGCGTTTTTCAAATTTTGTTTGGCCGTAGTCGGAGTCGAGCAAATTTTATACGACTCCGGCTCCGACTCCACACCCCTGCCCTCCACCATGGATTGCGTAGAAACTTCTACGAAAGACTGTCATCCACAATCAAATTACTTGGGTTGCGGCAACCCCTGCCGATGGCAAGGTATTTTAAAACTTCTTAACACCGTCTTCTAAATTGTAAGTTAGTTCATACGGGATATATAGGCCGATTAAATACGATGTATATATTTCAGTTTGACAAAATTTTCTATAGAAATTAAATTTTCAGAAAATTTTCTATTGAAATACAATTTTCAGAAAATTTTCTATAGAAATAAAATTTTGAAAAAATTTTCTATAGAAATAAAATTTTGAAAAAATTTTCTACAGAGATAAAATTTTCCAAAAATTTTGTATAGAAATAAAATTTTCCCAAAATTTTGTATAGAACTAAATTTTTCCCAAAATTCTCTGTGGATATAAAATTTAGATAATTTTCTATAGAAATAAAATTTTGACAAAATTTTGTATAGAAATAAAACTTTCCAAAAATTGTCTATAAAAATAAAATTTTGATAAAATTTTCTATAGAAATAAAATTTAGACAAAATTTTCTATAGAAATAACATTTTAACAAAATAAAATTTTAAAAAATTTTCCATAGAAATACAATTTTTACCAATTTTCTATATAAATTAAATTTTGACAAAATTTTCTATAGAAATAAAATTTGGAAAAATTTTCTATAGAAATAAAATTTTGACAAAATTTTCTACAGAAGTAAAATCTTGACAAAATTTTGCATAGAAATAAAATTTTGACAAAAATTTCTACAGTAATAAAATTTTGAGAAAAAAATTCTATAGAAAATTTTGGACAAAATTTTGTGTGATTGGGGATCGGCTATATATAACTAGAGACCGATATGGACCTATTTTGGCATGGTTATCAGCGGGCGTATACTAGCGTAATGTACCAATTTCAACCGATTAATTTTTCTCCTCCAAGAGGTTCGGAGATCAAATTTGGGGATCGATTTATATGGATTTATAAAATTTTCAGAAAATTTTCTATGAAAATTAAATTTTCAATAGAAATAAAAGTTTGACAACATTTTCTATAGAAATAAAATTTTCCCAAAATTTTTTATAGAAATAAAATTTTCATAAAAATTTCTATAGAAATAAAATTTTGATAAAATTGTCTATAGAAATAAAATTTTGATAAAATTGTCTATAGAAATAAAAATTTCCAAAAATTTTCTATAAAAATAAAATTTTGATAAAATTTTCTATAGAAATAAAGTTTTGACAAAATTTTCTATAGAAGTAAAATTTGGAAAAATTTTCTATAGAAGTAAAATTTCGAAAAATTTTCTATAGAAATAAAATTTTGAAAAATATACTATAGAAATCAAATCTTTTCTAGTACTAAAACTTTGAAAAAAATTTCTATAGAAAATTTTGGCAATATGGACCAATTTTTGTGTGATTCGGGATCGGCTGTATATAACTATAGATCGTTATGGACCAATTTTGGCATGGTTATTAGCGGCCGTATACTAGCGTAATGTACCAAATTTCAACCGAATCAGACGAATCTTGCTCCTCCAAGAAGTTCCGGAGTTCAAATTTGGGGATCAATTTATTTGGGGGCTATATATAATTATGAACCGATATGGACCAATGTTTGCATAGTTAGTAGAGACTATTTACTAACACCACGTACCCAATTTAAACCGGATCGGATGAATTTTGCTCTTCCAACAGGCACCGTAGTTCAAATCTGTGGATCGGTTTATATGGGGTCTATATATAATTATGGACCTATATGGACCAATTTTTGCATGGTTGTTAGAGACCATTTTCTAAAATTTGCTTCTCTTAGAGGCTCCGCAAGCCAAATCTGGGGATCGGTTTATACGCTCAAAAAAAGTGAACTACCTATTTCACTAAAGCCAATTTAACTTTATTTTAGTTCATAGAATTATTATTTTTGGATAAATTTTCCTTTACTCCTATAATTTTTTTTGCGTACGATAGTCAAATGAACTAAAAAATAGAAAAAAATTATACACAAATTAAGCATAAAGATTTATTAAATTCGTATATCTCACAAAATAGTTCATTATTTCTTTAAATTGGAAAATTTTACTACAAATGCGTCCATTCTTGCAATTTTGAACTCAAATTTTTACAAAATTTTCTTTAACAAGTGAAACAAATAAATTATGTCTAATAAATTTTCTTGAATTGGTCCAAAAACATTTACTTATTTTTGTGATATCTGCGTGATGCCAGCGTTTTTAGTACTGCTTAGTTATAATTTTCCAAAAATTTTCTAAAATTAAACAAAAGTTTTCTTCCTGGTGGGTTCGCTGTTTTGTTAGTGTACGGGGGTTATATATAATTAAGGAACCAATTTTACATGGTTGTTATATATAATATACTAACACCATATACCAAATTTCAGCCGGATCGGATGAAATGTGCTTCTCTGAGAGACTCCGCAAATCAATTCTTGGGATCGGTTTATATGGGGGCTGTATGTAATTATGGACCGATGTGGACCAATTTTTGCGTGTTTGTTAAATACCATATAATTACACCATGTTCCAAATTTCAGTCAGATCGGATGAAATATGCTTCTCTTACAGGCTCCGCAAGCCAAATCTGGGGTCCGTTTATATGGGGGCTATACGCAAAAGTGGACCGATATGGCCCATTTGCAATACCATCCGACCTACATCAATAACAACTACTTGTGCCAAGTTTCAAGTCGATAGCTTGTTTCATTCGGAAGTTAGCGTGGTACCAACAAACGGGCGGACGGACATGCTTAGATCGACTCAGAATTTCACCACGACCCGGAATACATATACTTTATGGGCTCTTATATCAATATTTCGATGTGTTACAAACGGAATGACAAAGTTAATATGGCCCCCATCCTATGGTGGAGGGTATAAAAATATATTGCATTCTCCCATTTAATTTTTGGTATTGTTTACGCTTTATTACTTGGTAATGACATCCCTAGACCTATGTCATTATAGCATGGGAGGCATAGGACGATGTTTTTCAAAACATTTCCATGAAATGAAATAAACGAAAAAAACTCAATCCGAATATTTTGCTTTTACGTTTGGGTTTTCTTTTGAACATTATTATGAATGACCTTAAAGCATAACATGATACGGTGCTTGGAAATGAATATGGCTTTGAAATAATTAATGAAATGACTCAAAAACATTCATGAATAAATAAAATTAAATTAATGTAAATATAATAAAAGATCCACGAGTCCTTAATAATAATAATAACAATGACAATGACAACCAAAAATCATCTGCGTTCCCCAACCCTCAACGACATAAACTATTAAGATCAAAGATAAGAGGCACCAAGAATAAAAAGTGAAGGCTGTATGAAATGAAATTTCTATGAAAATGGAGATGTTATTTATTTGAGATTGTGGTAAATATTTCAAAAAAAGGAGCTAAACAAAGTGAAAAGAATTTCAGGAAAGAGCTATTGTAAATAAAAAAAAAAAAAAAAACAAAAAAATTAAAAAAGAATATGATAAGGAATGTGAGGAGTTATGGTAGCTTCTTTAAAGGGTGATGCCATGGATATGGTAGTACTTGATATAAGTAAATTATATAGAGGCACAGTAGAACTAATATTCGAGGCATTTTTATACCCTTCACCACTACTGTGGTACAGGGTATAATAAGTTTGTGCATTTGTATGTAACGCCTAGGAATAGTGGTCATAGACCCATCTTTTAGTATACCGATCGGCTTAAAATTAAATTCTGAGTCGATTTAGCGATGTCCGTCTGTCTGTCCGTCCGTCCGTCCGTCCGTCTGTCTGTATATGTAATTTTGTGCACAAAGTACAGCTCGCAATTTAGGTCCGATCGTCCTCAATTTTGGTACAGGGCCGTTTCTTGGGACAGAGACAATCGCTATTGGTTTTTGGAAAAAATCGGTTCAGATTTAGATATAGCTGCCATATATATTTATCCCCTATTTGCACATAGTTAGCGTGTTTATCAACCGATTTTCTTGAAATACCGTACATCCAAATATTTTATGAATCTCGGAAATCTTGCAAAATATCAGCCAAATCGGTTCAGATTTAGATATAGCTCCCATATATATCTTTCGTCCGATTTAGACTCATATGGCCACAGAGGCCAAAGTTTACTATCGATCTTCGTGAAATTTTGCACAGAGGGTGGAATTGACATTCTAGCAATACTTGGTAAATTTGATTGAAATCGGTTCAAATTTAGATATAGCTCTCATATATATCTTTCGTCCGATTTGAACTTATATGGCCACAAAAGCCAGAGTTTTGCCGTGATTTGCTTCAAATTATGCGCAAGGGGTACGTTTGATAGTATCGTTAAGTGTGTCAAATTTTGATAAAATCGGTTCAGATTTAGATATATCTCACATATATATATATATATATATATATATATATATATATATATATATATATATATATATATATATATATATATATATATGTATATATATATATATATATATATATATATATATATATATATATATATATATATATATATATATATATATATATATATATATATATATATATATATATATATATATATATATTTCGCCCGATTTGGACTTATATGGTCTCAAAAGCCAGAGTTTTGCCCTGAATTACTTCAAATTTTGCACAAGCGGTACTTTTAACGATACTCTTGTATGAGCCAAATATGGTCAAAATCGATTCAGATTTAGATATAGCTCACATATATATCATTCGTCCGATTTGAACTTATATGGCCTCAAGATAAAGGGTTTTGCTGTGATCTGCTTCAAATTTCGCACAAGGAGTACGTTTAGTAGTATCGGTAATTGTGCCAAATTTGGTTGAAATCGGTTCATATTTAGATATGGCTCCCATATATATCTTCCGTCCGATTTGCACTCAAATGACCAGGGCGGCCAAAGTTATACCCCAATTTACGTGAAATTCCGCATAGATAGCAGAATTATTATTCTAACTATACATGTCAAATTTAGTCAAAACCGGTTCAGATTATATATAGCTCCCATATATACGTACACCAGCGTTGGGGAAATATGGTAGACTGTTACACATTTTAGACCCATTTTCAATGGAAGTTTCCTCCAATTAACTGGATAGTGTTAGCCAATTTAAATTTTAATTCCAGAGATTTTGTAGAAGTACAAACAAGTAAGGAAAGTCTAAAGTCGGACGGGGCCGACTATATTATACCCTGCACCACTTTGTAGATCGAAATTTTCGATAACATATCACATCCGTCAAATGTGTTGGGGGCTATATATAAAGGTTTGTCCCAAATACATACATTTAAATATCACTCGATCTGGACAAAATTTGATAGACTTCTACAAAATCTATAGACTCAAAATTTAAGTCGGCTTATGCACTAGGGTGGAACACAATGTTAGTAAAAAATATGGGAAACATTTAAATCTGAAGCAATTTTAATGAAACTTCGAAAAAGTTTATTTATGATTTATCGCTCGATATATAAGTATTACAAGTTTAGGAAAATTAGAGTCATTTTTACAACTTTTCGACTAAGCAGTGGCGATTTTACAAGGAAAATGTTACCAACATTGACCATTTTTGTCGAAATCAGAAAAACATACATGGGAGCTATATCTAAATCTGAACCGATTTCAACCAAATTTGGCACGCATAGCTACAATGCTAATTCTACTCCCTGTGCAAAATTTCAACTAAATCGGAGTTAAAAATTGGCCTCTGAGTGTAAATCGGGCGAAAGCTATATATGGGAGATATATCTAAATCTGAACCGATTTCAACCAAATTTGGCACGCATAGCTACAATGCTAACTCTACTCCTTGTGCAAAATTTCAACTAAATCGGAGCAAAAAATTGGCCTCTGTGGTTATATATGTGTAAATCGGGCGAAAGCTATATATGGGAGATATATCTAAATCTGAACCGATTTCAACCAAATTTGGCACGCATAGCTACAATGCTAATTCTACTTCCTGTGCAAAATTTCAAATAAATCGGAGCAAAAAATTGGTCTCTGTGGTCATATGAGTGTAAATCGGGCGAAAGCTATATATGGGAGCTATATCTAAATCTGAACCGATTTCAACCAAATTTGGCACGCATAGCTACAATGCTAATCCTACTCCCTGTGCAAAATTTCAACTAAATCGGAGCAAAAAATTGGCCTCTGTGGTCATATGAGTGTAAATCGGGCGAAAGCTATATATGGGAGCTATATCTAAATCTGAACCGATCTCAATAAAATTTGGCACACTAGACTACACAACTAATTGAACTCCTAGTGCAAAATTTCAACCAAATTGGGGTAAAACTCTGGCTCCTGGGACCGTATTAGTCCATATCGGGCGAAAGATATATATGGGAGCTATATCTAAATCTGAACCGATTCCTTCCAAAATCAATAGGTATCTATTCTGAGCCAAAACACATACTTGTGCCAAATTTGAAGTCGATTGGACTAAAACTGCGACCTAGACTTTGATTACAAAAAAGTGTTCATGGACAGACGAACAGACTGACAGACGGACATGGCTATATCGACTCAGGAGCCCACCCTGAGCAGTTTTGCCAAAGACACCATGTGGTGTCTTCTGGGTGTTGCAAACATATGCACTAACTTATAATACCCTGTTCCACAGTGTGGAGCAGGGTATAAAAATTGTCTCCTTTATATAGCTTCCAGCAAATGTGAAGTAGTTGAGATGGTAGCACAAATATTGGCCTACATAGGGCTGAAGGGTATAATATAGTCGGCCCCGCCCGACTTTAGACTTTACTTACATGTTTTTTCATAGAAAAGTTTTGTCAAAATTTTATTTCTATAGAAAATTTTGTCAAAATTTTATTTCTATAAAATTTTACTTAAAATTTTATTTCTGTAGAAAACTTTATCAAAATTATATTACTATAGAAAGTTTTGTCAACTTTTTATTTCTATAGAAAGTTTTGTCAAAATTTTATTTCTATAGAAAATTTTGTCAAAATTTTATTTCTATCAATTCTGTCAAAATTTTATTTATATAGAAATATTTTTTTTTTTTAAATACAGCAAAACCCATAAAAACCATTTTGGAAAGAAACTAATGGGAAGTCTTACCCCATTCGCCGTATAGCCCAGATAGTGCTGTTTCTAATTACCATTCTCCGAGCGATAGGACATGACCTGTTTGCCCAGTACTTTCGTTTTTATGGGAAAGCCAAAAATCGCATCGATTCGGGGATAATGGAAGAAGGTTAAAAAAAAATTCCGGAATGTAAGTTTGTTGTTTTTGTTTTGTGACTTTTTTGTTTATTACCTTCTGTTTTGTTTTTGTAAATTCACCTCGAGCTTGAATTTACAAAAAGAAAACAGAAGGTAAAATTCCGAAATTTTTAATACGCTCTCCCAATATTTGAAAATGTTCATTCCTTTTCTCAAACACCCTCTTGTCGTTAGTACTTGAAAAGAAAATATATTCATTAATTAGATTTAAATGTCAGATGATGAAACCCAAAACAATATACAAATGCTGGATTAAATCTTTTAACCCATCTTCAATTTACATAGCTGTGTCCATTGTTCGCTAACAGTTCTTTTTTTTTTGCCAATTAGCTCTTCATTAAGGAGCTCCCACATAAAATTTTTTACCCGAAGAATGGCTAAAAAGAATCATGAACACAAAAATTTCCAGTTAACACACTATATTTCCTTTTTGCAGGACATTATTTTTACCTTTTTCAAGATGACTGCCAATGAAGAAGGCCCACGGTAGCAGTTCAGTGCTACAGACAAATGCCCATAAGCTGTTGACTGGATTGTATGTAGTTTAAGCTAAAGGATCAGAAAGGGAAAAATGGGGAAAACATCACTTGACTTATTTATTTCATTATCTTCAATTGACAGCACAAAAGGTTGTCCAAAAGATGTGTGTAAATTTCGCCTGGTACACTGAGAAATGTATAGGGGTTTTTGTCTTTTTATTTAGCTAAATAGACATTTATAGAAAAGTGCCTAGGTTAGGTAAGGTTAGGTTATGTCGCAGCCCGATGTATCAGGCTCACTTAGACTATTCAGTCCATTGTGATACCACAGTGGTGAACTTCTCTCTTATCACTGAGTGCTGCCCGATTCCATGTTAAGCTCAATGACAAGGGACCTCCTTTTTATAGCCGAGTCCGAACGGCGTTCCACATTCCAGTGAAACCGCTTAGAGAAGCTTTGAACCCCTCAAATGTCACCAGCATTACTGAGGTGGGATAATCCACCGCTGAAAAACTTTTTTGTGTTCGGTCGTAGCAGGAATCGAACCCACTACCCTGTGTATGCAAGGCGGGCATGCTAACCATTGCACCACGGTGGCTCTAGAAAAGTGCCTATGAGCTGCTGGATCCAAGACTCAATTGCTTAAATCAAATCGTCTTAGAGCTATTAATTATTGAGTAAAAAAAAATTGATATATGGCAAAATTTTCTTCAAGAAAATAGGGTCATTTTGGGTGGATAAATTTAGTTTCTAATAAATACCCGAAACCGAGATTTCCTATATTGCTATAGTATACAAATTTGGTAACCTTAAATTGGGATACTGGAATTAAACGAATAATTTCGTGGACTCATCAAAGTTAGTCTATCATTGTCTGTTTGTCTACCCATTCCTATTTGAATTTTGATATTCGCTAGAATTATCGAATTGGTATTCCATTAAAGCCTAGTTCCAACCAAAAATAACCATGATAACCATTTTTTAAACCAAACTATTATATCATATAATTCTCTCAGTGTATAGTCTCTCTCTACGATTTATATATTTTCGCCTAAGGACATAGGAAGAGAAAAAAACTCTGTTAGGAAGAACAACATAAACAAAAGGGATTGATGAACAAATGAGCGAACTAACGAAATACACATTCAATGGAAAACAATAAAAATAAAAAATCAAAAGGTTAACAACACATTTGCACAATAGAGAGGAGGTATAGAGAGAGAGAAAGACTCAAGCATTCAGAGACATCAACACATTGAAAGGTTAAATCCCTCAACGTTTTCATTCGCACAAACAAGGTTGGTTCTAGTCATGATGGAAAAAAGCGTAAAGAGAAACGCATACAAATACATACACCTGAAATGATTACATCGATGGTCTACACACACACACACACAATGATATATACTAATATATGTACCGATGATGATACCTTCATAAAGTCAGTAGCACAAAGGCACTATGAAATCGTTTCCGATTGAATGATTTTCACGGATAAACAGACAAATGAAAATGATTTGATTTTTCCTTTTGCATTGCTTTCTCTCGAGGTTAAAGTTATAAGGGCAAAAGATATCGCAATATTTATGCTGGCCCTTCTATTGGAGAGTTTCTTTATTGGTTGATTTTACGTTGTGTATATTAAAGATATTGGTGGCAAAAAGATGATAATGTGATGTTGTTTGTAGGTTCACTACGGAAAATGGAACAACCATAGGACCTGTACAGGACTAGTGCGTGGTATGTATGGACCAGTCCCAGTTCTGGTCAAAACGTATGGAAGGTCACTTTAACATGGGTTTGTCATTCACGAGGTAAATTTACACTTTAGGACACCTATTGATTGGACTCATTGCAAAGGACATGTCCTGGGACAGTTTATAACTAGCACCCCATAGACAGGTCCTCAGGAACCACTCTCGGACAAACTATTAGAAATCTTTTTATTTTGGACATCAGAATAGCATTCAAAATTAAAAAAAAAAAAACTTTGGAAATATGTCGAACAATAGGTTATTCTGCTAATTTTATTTCACTAAATGTGTACATTCAATAAGATTTTAATATCAAGCGAGTACGGGAATCAATAAATACGATGACTATAGCAACTAACTGGAGCTCCGCTACCAGCTCTGCGAGAGGTCCATCAGTGGAAATTTGCACCAATTTCCCGTAGGGTTATAAAAGTTTACCCACATATTTATATTTACAAAAAAAAAGACCCCGTTATTGACTGCTCGGGGCAAAGTTTATACATAGGTAATATTTTGACTCGTATACACGGTTGCCACTAGAGCCAAGAATAATCTACCAAAATTGGGGGAAAATTTTACCTAAACACCAGAGCCAAAAATAATCTACCAAAATTGGGGGAAAATTTTACCAAACCAACTACCAAACAAAAAATTTTATTTTGTCAAAATTTTATTTCTATAGAAAATTTTGTAAAAATTTTATTTCTATGGAAAATTTTGTAAAAATTTTATTTCTATAGAAAATTTTGTCAAAATTTTATTTCTTTACAACATTTTGCCAAAATTATATTTCTTTACAAAATTTTGCCAAAATTTTATTTTATAGAAAATATTGTCAAAATTTTATATCTATTTTATCACATTTTTTTCAATAGAATATTTTGTCCAAAATTCTGTCGAAAATTTTTTCAAAATTGAATATCTATGGAAAATTTTGTCAAAATTTTATTTCTATAGAAAATTTTGTCAAAATTTTATTTCTATAGAAAATTTTGCCAAAATTTTATTTCTACAGAAAATTTTGTCAAAATTTCATTTCTATAGATATTTTTGTCAAAATTTTATTTCCATGAAAAATTTTATCAAAATTTTATTTCCATAGAAAATTTTGTCAAAATTTTATTTCTATAGAAAATTTTGCCAAAATTTCATTTCTACAGAAAATTTTGTCAAAATTTTATTTCTATAGAAAATTTTGTCAAAATTGTATTTCTATAGGAAATTTTGTCAAAATTGTATTTCTATAGGAAATTTTGTCAAAATTTTATTTCCATGGAAAATTTTATCAAAATTTTATATCTATAGAAAATTTTGTCAAAATTTTATTCCTTTACAAAATTTTGCCAAAATTTTATTTCTTTACAAAATTTTGCCAAAATTTTATTTTTATAGAATATTTATTCTATAGAATATTTTGTCCAAAATTTTATTTCTGTCGAAATTTTTTTCAAAATTGTATATCTATGGAAAATTTTGTCAAAATTTTATTTCTATAGAAAATTTTGTCAAAATTTTATTTCTATAGAAAATTTTGCCAAAATTTTATTTCTACAGAAAATTTTGTCAAAATTTCATTTCTATAGAAATTTTTGTCAAAATTTTATCAAAATTTTATTTCCATAGAAAATTTTGGCAAAATTTTATTTCTATAGAAAATTTTGTCAAAATTTTATTTCTATAGAAAATTTTGCCAAAATTTTAATTCTATAGAAAATTTTATCAAAATTTTATTTCTATAGAAAACCTTGTTAAAATTGTATTTCTATGGAAAATTTTATCAAAATTTAATTTCTATAGAACATTTTATCAAAATTTTATTTCTATAGAAAATTTTGCCAAAATTTTATTTCTATAGAAAATTTAAACAAAATTTTATATCTGTGGAAAAAATTGCCAAATTTTATCAAAATTTTGTTTCTATCGCAAATGTCAAAATTTTGCTTGTATAGAAAATTTTGTCAAAATTTTATTTCTTTAGGAAATTTTGCCAAAATTTTTTTTTTATAGGAAATTTTGTCAAAATTTTATATCTATGGAAAATTTTGTCAAAATTTTGTTTCTATAGAAAATGTTGTCAAAAATTTATTTCTATAGAACATTTTATGTCTATAGAAAATTTTGTCAAAATTTTATTTCTATAGAAAATTTTGTCAAAATTTTATTTCTATAGAAAATTTTGTCAAAATTTTATTTTTATAGAAAATTTTGTCAAAATTTTATATCTATGGAAAATTTTGTCAAAATTTTATTTCTATAGAAAATTTTGTCAAAATTGTAGCTCTATAGAAAATTTTGTCAAAATTTTATTTCTATAGAAAATTTTGTCAAAATTTTATTTCTATAAAAAATTTTGTCAAAATTTTATTCCTATAGAAAATTTTGTCAAAATTTTATTTCTGTAGACAATTTTGTCAAAATTTTATTTCTATAGAAAATTTTGTCAAAATTTTATTTCTATAGAAAATTTTGTCAAAACTTTATTTCTATAGAAAATTTTGCCAACGTTTTATTTCTATTGAAAATTTTGCCAAAAATTTATTTCTACAGAAAATTTTGTCAAAATTTTATTTCTTCAGAAAATTTTGTCAAAATTTTATATCTATGGAAAATTTTGTCAAAATTTTGTCAAAATTTTATTTCTACAGAAAATGTTGTCAAAATTTTATTTCTACAGAAAATGTTGTCAAAATTTTATTTCTATAGAAAATTTTTCCAAAATTTTATTTCTATAGAAAATTTTGACAAATTTTATTTCTATAGAAAACTAGCTTAACCCGGTCCGCTTCGCTGCGCCTCCCGAAGCATATTTTCGTTAACTTTGTCAACCATATCCTTCGATCTGAAAATTCGAAAAGATTTGAAATTTTTTAAAGAGTAGGGTCAAGGGAAGTCTGGCACAAAAACTGAAATACTGATTAATCACTCCATGGTTTCAACCCACGTATACCGTACATTTCAAAAAAATTTGACTACTTGCTTTTTCGTTTATATACAGAAATAGGGCGGCTATGCAAATGTAAAATGGATCGGCTTAATAAATGTCGGATAGGGGGTGTTCCGTTTCAAACAATTTTTAGTTTGTTTTATTATTATTCTATATTCAAACGTTGGACAATTTTCTACATTTCCTGTGAATTTTAAGCGTGATTTGTCTAGAGGAGGTATACATCTCCTCAACATACAGTCCAGTAAATCCGTAAAAGTAAAAGTACTTAAAAAGTGACCATACTAACATTTGTTAAAATTGTTGGACACGGAGAACGTGTCTTTCCCAAACATATACCGGAAAATGAAACACCCTATCAACTTCACTATTCCCCTTCCCCAATCTGACATCGAAAACTCATGTAACCCGTATAAATTTAATCATCCTCTCCCGATTTCAAGTAAATCGAAGAAGGTTAGATTTTGCTCTATTTTTTGTAAAGGGGCGTCACTTTCTCTTCAAGTTTCAAGAAAATCTGTAAACTTTCCTTCAAGTTTCATAGTGTGGGGCAAGGACAAGATTACCGTCCAAATTAATTCCCAAAAAAAGTACACCATATTTATTTCATAACCTTCCCCTCCGGCCTTTGTAAATTTAACGTAAATTTTAGAATTCTAGTTTTTTCCGTTTTAGAGGAGGTTATAAACAGCAGGGCAAGGGGAGGCCCCTTTTCCCTTCCGAATATCACAAAATCAGATATCCATTATAATAATATAACCTACCCCACATCCTCTGTAATTTCAAGTAAATTGGAATAGTTCAATTGTTTCACGGTACTTGATGAGAAATGAGGTCTCCCTGTGTCCTTTTATTTTTCACAACCAAATATTAAAAAATCATATACCTCCTATAAATTTCATAATCTCCCCCAAGTTCGCCGTAAAATTTCAGTAAGTCGACAAATTTTTATTTTTTCACTGTACAAAAAAGTCGGACAAAGGTGAGACCCCCTCCTCGAAAACTAAAGTAGCTGTTCTTTGCCTAGACGCCTACTTCAACCTTCCCTGAAAATTTCAAGCAAATCGGATAATTTTGGAATTGGGTCCAAATATTAAAAAAATTGGGTACCCATAATAAATTCATAACCTCGCGGCGTGTTCTCTGTAAATCTCAAGTAAATCAGAGCTTTTTTTGTTTTTTACTGTACTTTAAACAAAAATCGTATAAAGGGATGGTCCACCTCCGCGAGAACTTTGGCCCAATTTTAAAAAATTCGGGCGAAGGGGATGTCCCCCCCCCCACCAGATGTTAAAAAACGAGGTACCCTATTTTCACCACATGATTACCCTCTACGTTCTCCGAACATTTTTCATGTTAAAAAATGAGGTACCCTATTTTCAACACATGATTACCCTCTACGTTCTCCGAACATTTTTCATGTGAAAAAATAAAATTATTTGATAACAAAAGCAACAGCGATTAATTCAAATTATAAATTTTTGTAATGTGCGCTGTATGTAAAAGAAGATTTTCCCGTTTTTCCGTTTAAACTTTTCATGAATTTTCTTTGCTATAACTTCACGGAGCCCTTCCAACCTTAGCAACGATAGCAAAACCATGGAAATCGTTCGTGCGTTCTTGAGTTATTGCGTTAGGAAGGAAAACCCGACTTATTGTTATATAGTAGATTTTGTCAAAATTTTATTTCTATAGAAGATTTTGTCAAAATTTTATTTCTACAGAAAATTTTGTTAACATTTTATTTCTACAGAAAATTTTATAACAAATTTATTTCTATTGGAAAATAAAGATATAAAAAATTTCCTTTTAGTTGGAGGGGGATATTTTGCAAAATCTATCAAATCTACCATTTTTGGTAGACTTCTACCAATTGTGGCAACCATGGTTCCACCCCAGGGCATTAGCCGATTTAAATTTTAAGTCTAGATATTTTGTAAAAGTCTTACAAATTTTGTCCCGATCGGGTTAGGTTTAACTATAGGAATATGTGAACATAGTTCTTTATAAACCAACAAATTTGAAGGATTTGAGTTGGTATCGAAAATGTAGATCTACAAAGGAGTGCAGGGTATATTATAGTCGCTCCCGCTCGACTTGTTTAATTTTGGCAGCGAATTCTTTACTCGAGTGCAACCGATAATCATAACCAAGTTTGACCAGGGTGGCGAATACTTAATAGGCTGCAGTAATATGTACATCATACGCAACATGGTACCACGCATTACAAACAACTGAGATCGAACCAAAATTTTGTAGAGCTTTGCGTTAGCGTTTTTTTTTACTTTGTTTTGTTGTTTAGAAAATTGTTTACATTAATTCGAAAGAGACATACATCAAGCACAAAACTAATTTAATTGTTTTCAGTCATTTTTCAGAGTTAGAAGTGGAATATCCAATATGAGAAATATGGCATTTTCGCCATCTGCTTTTCATCAGGTGCCTAATCCAAGGTGTAAATTTTCAGCTGCCTTCCTTGACAAGTAAACCTGATCAGTTGTTTGTTCACAAATTCCTCAATTTGGAATGGCTTCTAAACGAAGAAAACTAAATTCGGTAAGTGGCAACATTCGAGAAATCGAAGTAACTCCTTGGCTCTTTCCACTCAATCTTTTTTGTTGTGAAGCGATGAGCTCTTCCACTTTTTGGAATATCAATAAGTTTAGTCGAAACTGTAGTTGAACCCATGACCCTTTAAATGCAAGGCGCACAAGCCATTTACCATTGAAACTAAATACAAAAGACATTTTCTTGTATTAGAAGTGATGGAAACCTTTCCGCTTACTCTCATCATCATATATTTCCCATCTCTTACCGTTGCCATTTCCTTATTTCCATATTTCGTAACAGCCAACAGTATCTAGGACCGTTACATTAGAAATTATGTAAACACGATACTATCAATTCATTATACTTCGAGCTTCATTTATTATTCATATTTTTGTTCTAGCGGAAATATTTGCCATATTTGTCATGCATATTTTAAGGCGTAATTTAAGTAAGATGTTTGTCATTGCCAAATTTCCATGAGTGAATGTGTCGGGGAGTGTGAAGAATGAGCTTCTGCCGTTTGATAAAACAAAAGTGACAACATATTGTCACGATGTTAGTAGTCATAGTCAGGCATTGTACATTTGCATTGGCATTAATGTCATTCAATGCTCTCTCTCTCTACCATGCTTTTTCTCATTCACCTCTCCTGCCCTATTGTTAGATAGCGTATAAATTTTACATCACCCACACTTCTGCATACATACACACTAGGTGGCAACTGAAGATGCGTTCTTTAAATTTATTTGTAGTGTTGAAATTAAAGATGTCATGCAGGTTTAAAGGGCATAATATTCCATAATCATGAATAAATTAATAACAAAAAAAAAAAAAAAAACAATAATAATAATAACTAAATGGGTACTCAGAAAAAATATCGACGCATGGTCAAAGGGCGTACATTTGGGAGCTATATCTAAATCTGATACGATATCTTCCAAAATCAAAATCAATACGGTTTTATTCTGACCCACAGCACAAACTTGTGCCAAATTTGAAGTCGATTGGACTATAACTGCCCGGGACTTTAATCACAAAAATCTAATCACATGGCTAGATCGCCTAAGAGACACGGTCGCCACAGTTGGTAGAATTCTACTAAAACTGGTAGTTTTTAAAATGTTTTGTAGATTATCAAAATTCTTGATATTTTTTGCAGAGTTTGCAACACATTCCTCTCTAATTAACAGATACTTAAATTTTGTATAGAAATAGAATTTTGCAAAAATTTTCTATGGCATACAAATTTGGACAAAATTTTCTATAGACATAAAATTTTGATAAAATTTTCATTAAAAAAGAAATTTTTGACAAAATTTTCTATAGAAATAAAATTGTGCAAAATTTTCAGCAGAAATAAAATTTAGACAAAATTTTCTACAGAAAATTTTCTATAGAAAAATAAAAATTTTTTTGACAAAATTTTCTATAAAAATAAACTTTTGACAAAATTCTTCATAGAATCAAAATTTTGACAATTTTTTTTATAGGACTAAAGTTTTGGCAAAATCTTGTATAGAAATAAAATTTTGAAAAAAAAATTCTATAGAAATTCTATAGAAATAAAATTTTGACAAAATTTTTAATAGGAATAACATTTTTACAAAATTTTCTATAGAAGTAATATTTTAATACAGTTTTCTGTAGAAATAAAATTTTGATGAAATTTTCTATAGAAATAAAATTATTACAAAATTTTCTATACAAAAGAAAATTTAACAAAATTTTCTATAGAAAAAAATTTACAAAATTTTCTATAGGAATGAAATTTTGACAACATTTTTTATCGAAATAAAATTTTGACCAAAATTTCTATAGAAATAACATATTGACAAATTTTTTATAGAAATCAAATTTTTACACAATTTACTATTGAAATAAAATGTTGACAGAATTTATAATAGAAGTAAAATTTTAATGAAATTTTCTATAGAAATAAAATTGGACAAAGCTTTCTATAGAAATAAAATTCAGAGAAAATATTCTATGGAAATTTTGAAAAAAATTTTAATAGAAATAAATTTTTTACAAAATTTTCTATAGAAATAAAATGTTGTCAAAATTTTTTATAGAAAAAAATTGACAAAATTTTCAATAGAAATAAAATTTTACAAAATTTTCTATAGCAATAAAATTTGACAAAATTTTTTATAGAAAAAAAAATTGTCAAAATTTTCAATAGAAATAAGATTTTGAAATAAAACTTTGACAAAATTTTCTATAGAAAAAAAATTTTGCCAAATTTTCTATAGAGATAAAACTTTCACAAAATCTGTTATTGAAAAAAAAGTTGACAAAATCTGTTATAGAAATAACATATTGACAAAATTTTCAATAGAAATAAAATTTTGACAAAGTTTTCAATAGAAATAAAATTTTGACAAAGTTTTCTATAGAATTAAAACTTTGACAAAATCTGTTATAGACAAAAAAATTTGACAAAATTGTCTATAGAAACGAAATGTTGACAAAATTTTCCAGAAATAAATTTTTGACAAATTTTTCTACCGATATAAAATTTTGACAAAATTTTCTACAGAAATAAAATGTTGACAAAACTTTCTATAGGAATAAAATGTTGACAAAATTTTCTACAGAATTAAAATTTTGACAAAATTTTCTATAGAAAAAAAAAATGTTGAGAAAATTTTCTATAGAAATAAAATTTTGACAAAAATTTTTATAGAAAAAAAAATTGATAAAATTTTCAATAGTAATAACATTTTGACAAAATTTTTAATAGAAATAAAATTTTGACAAAATTTTCTATAGAAATAAAATTTTGCCAAATTTTCTATAGAAACAAAATTTTCACACAATCTGTTATAGAAATAAGATTTTGACAAAATCTGTTATAGACATAAAATGTTGACAAAATTATCAATAGAAAAAAAATTTGACCAAATTTTCAACGGAAATAAATTTTTCACAAAATTTTCTATAGAAATTAAATTTTGACAAAATTTTCTATAGAATTAAAATTTTGATAAAATTTTCTATAGAAATAAAATTTTGACAAAATTTTCTATAGAAATAAAATTTTGACAAAATCTTCTGTAGAAATAAAAATTTGACAAAATTTTCTATAGAAATAAAATTTTTACAAAATTTTCTATAGAAATAAAATTTTGACAAAATTTTCTATAGAAATAAAATTTTGACAAAATTTTTATAGAAAAAAAATTGATAACATTTTTTATTGAAAAAAAAACTGACAAAATTTTCAATAGAAATAAAAATTTGACAAAATTTTCTATAGAAATAAAATTTTGACAAAATTTTCTATAGAAATAAAATTTTGACAAAATTGTCTATAGAAATAAAATTTTGACCAAATTTTCTATAGAAATAAAATTTTGATAAAATTTTCTAGAGAAATAAAAGTTTTACAAAATTTTCAATAAAAAAATTTTCTATAGAAATAAAATTTTGACAAAATTTTCTATACAAATAAAATTTTGACAAAATTTTTTATAGAAAAAAAAAAATTGACAAAATTTTTTATAGAAATAAAATGTGAAAAAATTTTCTACAGAAATAAAATTTTGACAAAATTTTCTATAGAAATAATTCTTTGCCAAAATCTGTTATAGAAATAACATTTTGCCAAAATTTTCTATAGAAATAAAACTTTCACAACATCTGTTGTAGAAATAAAATTTTGACAAAATCTGTTATAGAAATAAAATTTTGACAAAATATTCTATAGAAATAAAATGTTGGCAACATTTTCTATAGAAATAAAGTTTTTACAAAATTTTCTATAGAAATAAAATTTTTACAACATTTTCTATAGAAATAAAATTTTGACAAAATTTTTATAGAAAAGAAAAATTGATAAAATTTTTTTATGAAAAAAAAAACTGACAAAATTTTCAACAGAAATAAAAATCTGACAAAAATTTTCAATAGAAAAAAAATTTTGACAAAATCTTCTATAAAAATAAAATTTTGGCAAAATGTTCTATAGAAATAAAATTTTGACAAAATTTTCTATAGAAATAAAATCTTGACAAAATATTCTATAGAAATAAAATTTTGACCAAATTTTCTATGGAAATAAAATTTTGATAAAATTTTCTAGAGAAATAAAAGTTTTACAAAACTTTCAATAAAAAATTTTTCTATACAAATAAAATTTTAACAAAATTTTCTATAGAAATAATTTTTTGCTATTTTGACATTTTCTATAGACATGAAATTTTGACAAAAATTTCTATAGAAATAAAATTTTGACAAAATTTTCTATAGAAATAAAATTTTGGCAATATTTTCATTAGAAATAAAATTTTTTACAAAATTTTTCATAGAAATAAAAATTTGACAAAATTTTTTATAGAAATAAAATTTTAACAAAATTTTCTATAGAAATAAAATTTTGGGAAAATTTTCTATAGAAATGACATTTTGACCGAAATTATTGTAAAAATAAATTTTTGACAACATTTTCTATTGAAATAACATTTTGACAAAATTTTCTAGAGAAATACAATTTTAACCAAATTTTCTATAATAAAAAATCACATTTTTACAAAATTTTCTATAGAAATCAAATTTGACAAAATCTCCTATAGAAATAAAATTTTGACAAATTCTTTTATAGACCTAAAATTTCGACAATTTTTTGTATAGAAATAAAATTTTGACAAAATTTTCAGTAGAAACAAAATTTTGACAAACTTTTCTATAGAAATAAAATTTTGACAAAATTTTCTATAGAAATAAAATTGTGACAAAATTTTGTATTGAAATAAAATTTTGACAAAATTTTCTATGGAAATAAAATTTTGACAAAATTTTCTATAGGAATAAAATTTTTACAAAATTTTCTATAGAAATAAAATTTTTACAACATTTTCCATAGAAATAAAATTTTGACAAAATTTTCTATAGAAATAAAATTTTAACAAAATTTTCTATAGAAATAACATTTTGGCAAAATTTTTTACAAAAATAAAATTTCGACAATTTTTTGTATAGAAATAAAATTTTGACAAAATTTTCTATAGAAATACAATTTTAACAAAATTTTCTATAGATATAAAATGTTGACAAAATTTTCGATAGAAATAAAAAATTATCAAAATTTTCTATAGAAAAAACAAGTTGATCAAAATTTTCTATAGAAATAAAATTCAGAGAAAATATTCTATAGAAATAAAATTTTATTTAAAATTTTCTACAGACATAAAATTTTGTTAAAAATTTGCTATAGATATAAAATTTTGCCAAATTTGCTATAGAAATAAAATTTTGACATAATTTTCTAGAGAAATACATTTTGACAATTTTTTTTGCAAAAAAAAAAAAAAAAAAATATTAGACTCGTGCCTGCATTTTTATAACTACTAAAATACATCTATATTTAGTTCGGAGAAAGTGAAAGTCTATGTAAGCCAACTATGCATGTGTGTGAGTGAGTATTACTACAATTTCTCTCAATTGATTGTGTTAGTATAATGATTATAATTTTTATTATTATTATTGTTGTTGACATATTTGTTGTTGACGTAGCACAAACGGTTGTTGCGCGTGTTGAACATAAATTGAATTATCATCTTTCCTCCCATTGTGATGGCATTATTATTTAATGGAAGACATATTGTGGAAGTTCTGTTGCTGCTATTGTCACAATTTTCAATTTGTTTGTGATCTTTTTATAGAACATGTTTATGAATTCTAGATAATATTATAATAAATTTGTTATCGCATGTCACAGTAGTGATTGTTCCTAGAAATCAAGTGTATATGGCCGAAAGGTTGGTCAGGCCGAATAAGATAAGATACCTCCAGCATTGGATTGCATACAAAGTTGTACTAGAGACGTTCTTCCACAGTCGAATAACTTGAGATTTGGAAAATTACAAATATCTCGTTGCTGATTAAAAATTCTTCCTCCACTTTACCTCTCAATAGCTTTGTCAAGGATAACATTTTGTTTATGAAAATCGCTAATATGAAAATTATGGCGACGTTGATAATGGCTAGGCAGAGCTCAAGAATTTCACCACCTAAAATGGGATTTGTCATGACAATGATAAAGTTTAAGTTTTTGTTTTTCAATAAGGATCAGGTTGTAATGATGATGTTGCTCTCCATTGTCGTTAAGTTGGAAACATTATGCGGGTCTAGTTTCTTTTTTTTTAAACTTTAAGTACATACCCATTCCCCTTCCTCGAAGCTATCAGATATTGGTTGGGTAGAACACTAATTCTCTTAGGTTGGCAGGTAACCACGACTTTGGTCTATTTATGCTAATATTTTTGAAAACTTTCTTCAAAAAATTAAGGTAAAGAGAAACAGCTAAGAAATGGAAACAAGAATCCACAGAAACCAGCATTTGTGTATACACCACTTCAAAGGCAAAACATGTCACCATGGCCACATCAAAGGACAGCATGAAGGATGGAAACTGTAGATAATATTCCTAAAGAAATACCAAAATTTTCTTCTTGCTCCTTCTCCTAATACATCTCCCCATCCCATGTCTGTTGAAGTGGCTTTTGTATGCAAAACCTTATCAAAAAACGATGAGATTAGCTTCAAAAGATGAAGGTAAATGATGGTAAATTTTCCTCAAAATTCCATCTACCCCCACAAAAGAAAGAAAATTTTGTAATCAAATATTAAACGAAAGGTTTAAGACTTTCAACTACCGAAAAAGGAAACATTTTACAAAGTTTTCGAATAGGTTTTTTTGTTCGAAGCATGGGCATTAGCCAAGGGCCAAAGGACTAAAGTACGAATTTTTCTGTTGATGGGCAACTAATCTGTTTGTAAGTAGATTTTCTAAAATTTCATCAATATTTGATATGAAGAATTTTAAAGTTTCGAAAATGTGAATAAATATGAGATACTTACTTTGTTGACACAAAATATACGACGTTTTGAGCTTACCTGAAATAAGAAAAAAATTTAAATAAATTTTCTGTTTGACAACGAAATCTTTCATAATCTTAATTAACTTTTTCATAGGCTTAATGAAACAGTTTTGTTATGTTAATGAAAAAATGAAAATTAATTGCTGGAAAATGAGCACCAACAAACCAAATGAAACAGGGCGATGTCTATCGAAATAAAATTTTGACAAAATTTTCTATAGAAATAAAATTTTGACATAAATTTCTATAGAACTAAAATTTTGACAAAATTTTCTATAGAAATAAAAGGTTTAAAAAATATTCTATAGGAATGCAATGCTGACAAAATATTCTATAAAAATAAATTTTGACAAAATTTTCTAAAGAAATAAAATTTTGATTAAACTTTATATACGAATAAAATTTTGACAAAATTTTCTATAGAAACAAAATTTTGTAGAGAAATAAATATTTGAAAAAAAATTCTAGAGAACTAAAATTTTGACAAAATTTTCTCGAGAAATAACATGTTGACAAAATTTTGAAGAGAAATACAATTTTGACAACATATTGACAGAAATAAAATTTTGACAAAATGTTCTAGAGTAATAAAATTTTGACAAAATTCTCTATAGAAATAAAGTTTTGAAAAGATTTTCTATAGTAAGAAAATTTTGACAACATTTTCTATAGAAATGAAGTTTTGACAAGATTTTCTATAGTAAGAAAATTTTGACAAAATTTTCTATAGAAATAAAATTTTGACGGAATTTTTTATAGAAATACAATTTTGATAAAATTTTCTACAGAAATACAATTTTGACAAAATTTTCTATACAAATAAAATCTTGACAAAATTTTCAATAGAAATAACATTTAGACAAAAATTTCTATAGAAATAAAATTTTGACAAAATTTTCTATAGAAATAAAATCTTGACAAAATTTTCTATAGAAATAAAATTTTGACATAAATTTCTATAGAAATAAAGTTTTGACAAGATTTTCTATAGTAAGAAAATTTTGACAAAATTTTCTATAGAAATAAAATTTTGACGGAATTTTCAATAGAAATGCAATTTTGATAAAATTTTCTACAGAAATACAATTTTGACAAAATTTTCTATATAAATAAAATTTTGACAAAAATTTCTATAGAAATAAAATTTTGACAAAATTTTCTATAGAAATAAAATTTTAACATAAATTTCTATAGAAATTAAATGTTTACAAAATATTCCATAGAAATACAATGTTTACAAATATTCTATATAAATAAAATGTTGACAAAATATTCTATAAAAATTAAATTTTGATAAAACCTGCAATAGGAATAAAATTTTGACAAAATGTTCTTAGAAATAAAATTTTAACAAAATTTTCTATAGAAATAAAATTGTAACAAAGTTTTCTATAGAAAAGAATTTTTACAAAATTTTTAACAGAAATAAATTTTATTGTCAAAATTTCCTATAGAAATAAAATTTTGACAAAATTTTCTATAGAAACAAAATTTTGTAGAGAAACAAATATTTGAAAAAAAAATTCTAAAGAAATAAATGTTGGACGAAGTTTTCTAGAGAAATAAAATTTTGACAAAAATAAATAAAAATTTGATTAAACTTTTTATAGTAATAAAATGTTGTCTATAAAAATGAATTTTGGCAAAATTGTCTATAGAAATAAAATTTTTTGTCAAAATTTTCTATAGGAATAAAATTTTGACAATATTTTATATAGAAATAATAATATTTGAAAAAAAAAAATCGAGAGATATAAAATTTTGTGAAAAATTTCTAGCGAAATAAAATTTTGACACAATTTTCTAGAGAAGTAAAATTTTGACAACATGTTGACAGAAATAAGATTTTAGCAAAATTTTCTACAGTAAGAGAAACAAAATTTTGATAAATATTTCTACAAAAATAATATTTTGACACAATTTTCTATGGATATAAAATTTTTACAACATTTAGAATTAAGTTTTGAAAAAATTTCCAATAGAAATAAAATTTCGACAATTTTTTGAATAAAAATAAAATTTCGAAAATTTTATATATACAAACATAAAATTTTGAAAAAATTTTCTATAGAAATAAAATGTTGACAAGATTTTCTAGAGAAATAAAATTTTGGCAAAATTTTCTATAGAAATAAAATTGTAACAAAGTTTTCTATAAAAATGAATTTTGACAAAATTTTCTACAGAAATAAATTTTATTGTCAAAAATTTCTATAGAAATAAAATTTTGACAAAATTTTCTATAGAAATAAAATTTTTACAAAATTTTCCAGAGAAATAAAATTTTGACTAAATTTTCTACAGAAATAAACAAAGGTCGCCCATAATGAATTTCAGCACCTACAAGATGCACATTAAAATTAAATAATTTGTTGTTACATCAGTATATAATATGGTTTCACTTAGCCATATTATAGTTGAACCACACGAGTCAGTTTATATTCCAGTTAGCTCAATTTGGATTATTTTCTTATCCCAAAACACGGGCGAAGGCAGGCGGTGTGAGCATGGGCCCGAGAAAAACTGGCCCCAGAGCGTAAATGAAGCAGGGCCACTTAAAAATGAATCCCAACAAAATGTAACTAAAGCATGAAACTCGAACCAAAAGCAAAATTAGGGCTCATTTGCTCTTAAGATTAAAAAAAAAAAATTTTGGCAATGAAAAAAAAAAAAACAAACAAACAAACAAACAAAACAAAAAAACCAAATTTGGGGTTATGTTACGGTTACGTTAGGTAGCAGCCCGATGTATCAGGCTCACGTAGACTCTTCTCTGTTATCACTGAGTGCTGCTCGATTCCATGTTAAGCTCAATGACAAGGGACCTCCTTTTTATAGCCAAGTCCGAACGGCGTTCCACATTGCAGTGAAACCACATAGAGAAGCTTTGAAACACTCAGAAATGTCACCATTAATTTTATTTTTTATTTTCATTTAAAATATTAGGGTTTATTTTTATAATTCAAAAGGGTACCAAAAATAAAAACGAAGTTATTCACCAAAAAACATATACTCAAAAAACGTTTACTTGGGTTTACTTCCCTTAAGGATTTTGGTATTGATTCCGGGCCAAAGATGCGGCTTCTTTAAAATAAAGAAATTTTTTAGCGACCTATCTGGCTTTAGATCTAGGACAAATAAAATTAAAATTAGGATACAGATCTCATTTATCAAATTGTCGTTCTCTTTTCGAGATTTATTAATAAAGGTACTCAAGTACAAATAAATCCAAATTATAACGGATATTTCAAAGTAAAAAATGTTTCCTTAATTCCAAAAAAACATTAAACCAAAGACGCTAAATCCTCCTATATTTGAAGCGTTTTTATCTTAAATCTAAAGTTTCAATATGTCAGTTAATTTAAGGACAATTTCTTTAAATCAAAAATGTGTTTCTTTACTTTAAGGAAAATTTGCATTAGTTCAAAGTTATGCGACTTTAACGGAGGGACGCATATTTACAAAATTTGTGTCCTAAATTTAATGATAAATATTTTAAAGAAATTTGTCCTTAATATTTTGTAAATTACGCATCCTTAAAAAATATTTACGCATACCGTAAATATTTTTTTCAGTGTAATTAAATAACTTTTTGGGTCCTACTTCATTTAGGGTTTGGGGCAAAGTTTCATGGGGCCCATATTCGTAGTTCCCGAAGCATAATCCCGAAAAGAATTTGGGGCTTATTATACCCTCCACCATAGGATGGGGGGTATATTAACTTTGTCATTCCGTTTGTAACACATCGAAATATTGCTCTAAGACCCCATAAAGTATGTATATTCTGGGTCGTGGTGAAATTCTGTGTCGATCTGAGCATGTCCGTCCGTCTGTTGAAATCACGCTAACTTCCGAACGAAACAAGCTATCGACTTGAAACTTGGCACAAGTAGTTGTTATTGATGTAGGTCGGATGGTATTGCAAATGGGTCATATCTGTCCACTTTTACGTATAGCCCCCATATAAACGGACCACCAAATTTGGCTTGCGAGGCCTCTAAGAGAAGCAAATTTCATCCGATCCGGCTGAAATTTGGTACATGGTGTTAGTATATGGTCTCTAACAACCATGTAAAAATTGGTCCACATTGGTCCATAATTATATATAGCCCTCATATAAACCGATCACCAGATTTGACCTCCGGAGCCTCTTGGAAGACCAAAATTCATCTGATTCAATTGAAATTTGGTACGTGATGTTAATATATGGCCTCAAACTCCCATGCAAAAATTGGTCGAAATCTATCCATAATTATATATAGCTCCCATATAAACCGATCCCCAGATTTGACCTCCGGAGCCACTTGGAAGAGCAAAATTCATCCGTTTCGGTTGAAATTTGGTACGTGATGTTAGTATATGGTATCCAATAACCATGCAGGAATTGGTTCATATCAGTCCATAATTATATATAACACCCATATAAACCGATCCCCAGATTTGACCTCCGGTGCCTTTTGGAGAAGCAAAATTCATCCGATCTGGTTGAGATTTTGTACGTGGTGGTAGTATATGATATTTAACAACCATGCGAAAAGTGGTCCATATCAGTCCATAATCATATATAGCCCCCATATAAACCGATCCCGATATTTGGTTTTGGAGCCTCTTGGAGGAGCAAATTTCATCCGAGTCAGTTGAAATTTGGTACATTGTGCTAGTATATGGCCGTTAACAACCATGCCTAACTAGGTCCATATCGGTCTATAGTTATATATAGCCCTCAGATAAATCGATCCCCAATCACACAAAAATTGGTCCATATCAATAATTGTATATAGCCCCCATATAAGCGACCCCCATATTTCAATTCTGGCTCCCTACGTACCGTGCAAAAGTCCATATCGATTCGTAATTATTTGTAGACTTACCTACACATTCTTTTTTTTGTCTATTGTATACAACGTATGGACTAACTCACAATTTAGAAAACGATTTAAGATACCACAACCCAATTAATTCGATTGTGGATGACAGTCTTTCGTAGAAGTTTCTACGCAATCCATGGTGGAGGGTACATAAGATTCGGCCTGGCCGAACTTACGGCCGTTTATACTTGTTTTCATTTGAAATATTACGATTTATTTTCATAATACATATGGTTCCAAAAACAAAATGAAGTTACTCTTCAAAATACTTCAAAAATCTAGTGTTTTCCTTATAATTATTTGGGGTCCTACTTCATTTAGGTTATGGGGCTAATTATCATGGGACCATATTTATAGTACCATTCATAACGCCGATATACTGGAATAGAGTTATATCTGAAGAATGAATGGTAAATCAATGCAGCAGATGAATAGAAAGATTTATTTTGCCCTTCTGATCCGATTTTGCACCAATCCTGCATCGCAAAAGAACATTTTCCTTAAATTTCTATATAGGCCTGTGTTTAAGAAATACATGATTGCATATGATGAACATTTCCCCTTTTGTAATTTGTACGCAAAACCAAGTTTATTTCAAACCACCCAAGGGTATGCAACAATTTTTACTCGTTTTGTTTTGTTTTTTTTTTTTGGTTCTTTTCATCAACAATTACTGACACCACAACATTTGACTTTTTCTATTCACCTTCTTGTCTGATTTTGTCGTTGTCATTGTGCTCACCACACTGCATACCAAAGAGTTGCTGATGTTGACCTGGTATTGTTTTTAGAACAAAGAGAAAGAACAAAAAAAAAAAAACAAAATCAAGGATATTTTTGAGATATATCCCTGAGGGTATACACTAGGTTTTGCTCTATAAGCGCCTATGTACATACTATTGTATATGTGTTCATATATTTTCCTCACCATTTGGTTCAAAGGTAAACAACACAATCAATTTTCATTTGACAAATAAATGTTGACCCACAATGGTAAACCATAAGTGGAAGCAAGTGCATATGAATGAATGTTGCCTGTATGCAGTTTGTGTTTTTTTGTTTAATGGAAACCTTGCCGTAAGCTATGCAAAAATCTTTGTTTTAATGACATGCACCGTATGTAGGCAACATAAAATAACAATATGAATATATACAGAGAATATTTAGAAAGAATTTATTTATGGAACCAAGGGTGGTTGGGGAAACTTTTACAAATATTTTTAGTATGAATACTGGATTTCGATTGCTTAAAAAAACATTTTTGTTATAAATATGTGGAATAGTTGTGAAGAAATTCGAGTGTATAATTTTTATCTCCTACGCCAGAATAATTAAATCAATGCCTAAATAAGAGTTACTATTCTGAAAAAAAAAACATTAAGGTCTGAAACTTCTTTTAAACCTCAACTAACGAGATGGACATACAGATTTTGATATCTAATTTTGGAAAACATAGACATATTAGCTTCACAACTACTACTGACCGCTCTATCTACTACTGAGAAATTTTCTTCACAATTGTCTGCATAATAAAGCTGTGGTACGAAAAGGAGCAAAATCTTCCAAATTATAGTATAGGAATTTTAAATTGAATTTTATGTTAACGGTGGGTACTTAGTTCGAGTAAAATCAAAAATAAATAAAGCCTTTTTGGTAACTTGAAGGGGAAGAAATCAAGGCAGCAATTCAATACCTTTATTTTCTTCCAAATGAATTATTACAAAAGAAGTATATACGGCCGCAAGTTCGCCCAGGCCGAATCTTATGTACCCTCCACCAAGGATTGCGTAGAAACTTCTACGAAAGACTGTAATCCACAATCGAATTACTTGGGTTGTGGTATCTTAAAACTTCTTAACATCGTTTTCTAAATTGTGAGTTAGTCTACACGTGGTATATATTAGACAAAAAAGGTATGTATAGGTAAGTCTACAAATAATTACGAATCGTTATGGACTTTTGGACGGTACGTAGAGAGCCAGAATAGAAATATGGGGGCTATATACAATTATGAACTTGATATGGACCAATTTTTGTGTGATTGGGGATCGATTTATCTGAAGGCTATATATAACTATAGACCGATATGGACCTAGTTAGGCATGGTTGTTAGCGGCCATATACTAACACAATGTACCAAATTTCCACTGACTCGGATGACATTTTTGGCATGATTGTTAATTATCATATACTACCACCACGTACCAAATTTCAACCAGATCGGATGAATTTTGCTTCTCCAAAAGGCACCGGAGGTCAAATCTGAGGGTCTGTTTATATGGGGGCTATATATAATTATGGACTGATATGAACCAATTCCAGCATGGTTGTTGGATACCATATACTAACATCATGTAACAAATTTCAACAGAATCGGATGAATTTTGCTCTTCCAAGGGGCTCCGGAGTTCAAATCTGGTGATCGGTTTATATGGGGGCTAGACGTAATTATGAACCGATATGGACCAATTCTGGCATGGTCATTAGAGACCATATACTAACACCATGTACCAAATTTCAACCAGATCGAATGGATTTTGTTTCTCCAAAAGGCACCGGAGGTCAAATCTAGGGATCGGTTTATATGGGGGCTACAAATAATTATGGACTGACATTAACCAATTCCAGCATGGTTGTTGGATACCATATACTAACATCACTTACCAAATTTGAACTGAATCAAATAAATTTTGGTCTTCCAAGACTCTCCGGAGGTCAAATCTGGTGATCGGTTTATATATATAATTATTGACCGATGTGGAGCAATTTTTGCATGGTCATTAGATACCATATACTAACACCATGTACCAAATTTCAGGCGGATCGGATGAAATTTGCTTCTCTTAGAGGCTCCGCAAGCCAAATTGCGGGATCGGTTTATATAGGGGCTATATATAATTATTGACCGATGTGGACCAATTTTTGTATGATTCTTAGAGACCATATACTACCACCATGTACCAAATTTCAGACGGATCGGATGAAATTTGCTTCTCTTAGAGGCTCCGCAAGTCAAATCGGGGGATCGGTTTATATGGGGGCTATATATAATTATTGACCAATGTGGACCAATTTTTGCATAGTTGTTAGAGACCATATACTTACACCATGTACCAAATTTCAGCCGGATCGGATGAAATTTGCTTCCCTAAGGGGATCCGCAAGCCAAATCTGAGCGTCGGTTTATATGGGGGCTATACGTAAAAGTGGTCCGATATGGCCCATTTGCAATACCATCTGGCCTACGTCAAGAACAACAACTTGTGCCAAGTTTCAAGCCGATAGCTTGTTTCGTTCGGAAGTTAGCGTGCTTTCAACAGACGGGCGGGCGGACGCACATGCCTAGATCGACTCGGTATTTCACCACGACCCAGAATATATATACTTTATGGGGTCATAGAGCAATATTTCGATGTGTTACAAACGGAATGACAAAGTTAATATACCCCTATCCTATGGTGGAGGGTATAAAAATAATTACGAGTTTAAAGAGAGCGTATATAAGGCCACTTTTTTGGTTCTATTTGAAAGGATAATGAAGTTAATGAATACAACATTTTCATTTTCCATTAGTTGGCCTGCAGTTTTGTTTTTGGCTTCTATTTTGTTGCTTCAGTTACATTTTGTTGGCCTCATTTTCAACAGTCCGATATTCTTTGGGCTCTTAATTAATTTGGGTATTATGGCTCATTCCTTGGGTGTCATGTTCAAGTTTAGGAAAATACGAACATAAAAAGGTATCACCTAAACCTGATGTCTATACCTCTTTTATTTCTTATCTTAATACTCTAATATCTCTATGACTTTTAGGTCTTGCCAGGCCTTAATCTTGTCGTTGTTTGTGAAGATTTAATTTCTAGTATTTTGTATTTGCTTGGAGTTCAGATTACCCTATATAAACTCATTTGAATCAGTGTAAATGTCCACTGAGAAATTTAATGTACATAAAAATTCTCGAATACCCAATAAACAATTCCAATTTATTTTATGTACACTAGCCAAGGTATTAGTTCCTGGGTGCGTACCACTGAGACCTTCGGGTGTACGGTTCACCTCGTTTTATTATTTCAATGTACAGTTTCACCAATGAGGTATTCGTTTCAACAGCTTCAACACTAATTTTGTGTCCCCTACATAGTGGGATCTAGTATGGAGAGTTCCCCATTGAATTTTTGGGTCTACCACTCGCCCACTGAATTGATAGAATTTACATATTCCCCACTAAGTTCTTCGAAGCTACAGTTCCCTCTACTGATGTCTTCGGAACAACAGTTTTTCCGCTGATGAACTAGAGCAGAAATTAGTTCGATGAGTTCTTCCAATCTCCGCTGACCTCTTTGGATCTACAGTTCCACCACTGAGTACTGTAGATACACAGTGGGCCAACTGAATTGTTTGGATTTTCTGTTACCGCACTGAATTTTACGGCCCAACAGTTTCATCGCTGAATTCGTTGGATCAATTGTTCAATAACTAAGATCTTCTGTTCGTCAGTTCCCCCACTGAATTGCTTTAATATACACTTCCTCTCAATGAGTTCATCGGTTCAATTACAATGTCGCAAAGATCTTTGTGTCAGCAGTTCCCCCGATGAATATTTTGGACCTATAGTTTCCTCTTTGAACTGCTCGAATTTATAGATCCCTCACTGATTTTTTCGAATCTATATTTCTTCGGACCCACTGATTGTCGTTTCAGATTGTCGTTTCAGTTTCTACAAAGAGTTTTTCCGTTCAACTGTGTTCGTCAGAGCTATTGTTCCATCACCGATAGCTTCATGTTGACCGTTGCTTCACTGAATTTTTCAGATCTACAGTTCCGCCACTGTGTTTCCTGGATCTGCACTTCGTCCATTGAATTTCGCATCTACCTCCAGATCCTCCATTGGGTTCCTCAAATTTACAATTCCCCCAATGAGCACTTACGAACTGTACTTCTCCTACTGTGCTTCTTGGATCGACACTTCGCTCATTGAATTTCGCACCTACATTTCCCTCAGTAGATGCGCTAATTCGAGCAATTCAGTATTCCTCGAATTAGCAGTTCCTGCACTGAGTTCTTTGAATCTACAGTCCCCCAACTGAATTCTTTGAAACTACAATTTTCTGAATTTTCTGACTGACAACTGAATTTTTCAGAACTAAAGATCTACCATTGAATTTTTCGAATCCACTGTTCTTTGTATCTACAGCTCCTCCAGAAAATTTCCCGAATCTACAATTTCACCAATAAGTTCTTCTGATCCACAGTTCTTGCACAGAGTTGTTTTGTGGCACACAGTTTCACCAATAAGTTCGGACTCGGCTATAAAAAGGAGATCAGTTGTCATTGAGCTTAACATGGAATCGGGCAGCACTCAGTGATAAGAGAGAAGTTCACCAATGTGGTATCACAATGGACTGAATAGTCTAAGTGAGCCTCATACATCGGGCTGCCACCTAACCTAACCTTCTCCAATAAGTTCTTCGGATCTACAGTCTCCCCGCCGAGTTCTTTCGATCTCTGATTCTCCACCGTGGTGCAATGATTACTATGCCCGCCTTGCATACTCAGGGTCGTGGATTCAAACCCAGTTTTGACCAAACACCAACAAGTTTATTCAGCGTTGGTTTATCCCCTCTCAGTAATGCTGGTGACATTTCTAAGTGTTTCAAAGCTATGTTGGTTCTCTACAATGTGGAACGCCGGTCGGCCTCGGCTATAAAAAGGAGATCCCTTGTTATTGAGCTTAACTTAGAATCGGGCAGCAATCAGTGATGAGAGAGAAAGGTCACCACAGTGGTATCACAATGGACTCAATAGTTTAATGAGTCTGAAATATAGGTATGCCCTAGGTATAACCTAACCTAGCAGGTTGGCTGGTAAGTCCCCGGTCTGACACACAGATGGCGTCGCTAGTATTAAATGCGTATTTTTTATATATAGTACCAACCTTCAAATGATTCGTGTCAAAATTTGACGTCTGTAAATCAATTAGTTTGTGAGATAGAGCGTCTTTTGTGAAGCAACTTTTGTTATTGTGAAAAAAATGGAAAAACAAGTATATACGGCCGTAAGTTCGGCCAGGCCGAAGCTTATGTACCCTCCATCATGGATTGCGTAGAAACTTCATCTAAACACTACCATCCACAGTCGAATTACTTAAGTTGTGGTAACGCTTGCCGATGGCAAGGTATCTTAAAACCTCCTAACACCATCTTCTAAATTGTATGTAAGTCCATACATGGTATATATTAAATGAAAAAAGATCGATCCAATACGTATATAATTCAGTTTGACAAAGTAGACATAAAATTTTGACAACATTTTCTACAGAAATAAAATTTTAACAAAATTTTCTATAGAAATAAAATTTTCACAAAATTTTCTATAGAAATAAAATTGTGACAATGATGAAAATTTTATTATGAACCGAATAAAATTTTAACAAAATTTTCTCTGGAAATAAAATTTTGACAAAATTTTCTAAAGAAATAAAATTTAGGTAGATTATTTCTGGCTCTAGTGGCAACCATGATTATGAACCGATATGGATCAATTTTTGTGTGATTGGATCAATTTTGGTATGGTTGTTAGCGACCATATACTAACACCTCGTGCCTAATTTGAACCGGATCGGAATTTAACTCCTCCAAGAGGCTCCGGAGGTCAAATCTGGAGAATGTTTTATATGGGGGCTATATAATTATGGACCGATATGGGCCAATTCTGGCACGGTTGTTAAAGATCATATACTAACACCATGTTCCAAATTACAACCGGATTGGATGAAATTTGCTTCTCTTGGAGACTTCGCAACCCAAATATGGGGATCGGTTTATATGGGGGCTATATATAATTATGAACCGATGTGGACCAATTTTTGCATGGTTGTTAGAGACCATATACCAATATCATGTACCAAATTTCAGGCGGATCGGATGAAATTTTCTTCTCTTTGAGGCTCCGCAAGCCAAATCTGGAGATCGGTTTATATGGGGTCTATATATAATTATGGAACGATGTGGATCAATTTTTGCATGGTTGTTAGGGACCATATACCAACATCATGTACCAAATTTCAGCCGGATCGGATGAAATTTGCTTCTCTTTGAGGCTCAGCAAGCCAAATCTGGGGATCGGTTTATATGGGGGCTATATATAATTATGGACCGATGTGGACCAATTTTTGCATGACTGTTAGAGACCATATACCAACACTATGTAACAAATTTCAGCCGGATCGGATGAAATTTTCTTCTCATTGAGGCTCCGCAAGCCAAATCTGGGTATCGGTTTATATGGGGGCTATATATAATTATGGACCGCTGTGAACCAATTTTTGTATGGTTGTTAGAGACCATATACTTACACCATGTACCAAATTTCAGCCAGATCGGATGAAATTTTGGTTCTCTTAGAGGCTCCGCAAGCCAAATCGGGGCATCGGTTTATATGGGGGCTATTTATAATTATGGACCTATGTGGACCAATTTTTGCATGGTTGTTAGAGACCATATACTAACACCATGTACCAAATTTCAGCCGGATCGGATGAAATTTGCTTCTCTTTTAGGCTCCGCAAGCCAAATCTGGGGATCGGTTTATATCGGGGCTATACGTAAAAGTGGACCGATGTGGACCAATTTGCATGGTTGTTAGAGACCATATACCAACACCATGTACCAAATTTCAGCCGGATCGGATGAAATATGCTTCTGTTAGAGGCTCCACAAGCCAAATCTGAGGGTCCCTTTATATGGGGGCTATACGTAAAAGTGGACCGATATGGCCCATTTTCAATACCATCCGACCTACATCGATAACAACTACTTGTGCCAAGTTTCAAGTCGATAGCTTGTTTCGTTCGGAAGTTAGCGTGATTTCAACAGACGGACGGACGGACGGACGGACGGACATGCTTAGATCGACTCAGAATTTCACCACGACCCAGAATATATATACTTTATGGGGTCTTAGAGCAATATTTCGATGTGTTACAAACGGAATGACAAAGTTAATATACCCCCATCCTATGATGGAGGGTATAAAAAGGAATTTCGTGTTTTGATAAAATACTGTTTTCTGAAGGGAAAAAATACGGTGGAAGCAAAAACTTGCCTTGATAACGAATTTCCGGACACTGTCCCAGGGAAATCAACAATAATTGATTGGTATGCAAAATTCAAGCGTGGTGAAATGAGCACGGAGGACGGTGAACGGATTGGCCGTCCGAAAGAGGTGGTTACCGACGAAAACATCACAAAAATCCCCAAAATGATTTTGAATGACCGTAAAATGAAGTTGATCGAGATAGCAGAGGCCTTAAAGATATCAAAGGAACGTAGTGGTCATACCATTCATCAATATTTGGATATGCGGAAGCTCTGAGCAAAATGGGTGCCGCGCGAGCTGACATTTGACCAAAAATAACAACGTGTTGATGATTCTGAGCGGTGTTTGCAGCTGTTAACTCGTAATACATCCGAGTTTTTCCATCTATATGTGACAATGGATGAAACATAGCTCCATCACTACACTCCTGAGTCCAATCGACAGTCGGATGAGTGGACAGCGACCGGTGAACCTTCTCCGAAGCGTGGAAAGACTCAAAAGTCAGCTGGCAAAGTAATAGCCTCTGTTTTTTGGGATGTGCATGGAATAATTTTTATCGATTATACTGAGAAGGGAAAAACCATCAACAGTGACTATTATATGGCGTTATTGGAGCGTTTGAAGGTCGAAATCGCGGCAAAACGGCCCCATATGAAGAAGAAAAAAGTGTTGTTCCACCAAGACAAAGCACCGTGCTACAAGTCATTGAGAACGATGGCAAAATTCATGAATTGGGCTTTGAATTGCTTCCCCACCCACCATGTTCTCCAGATCTGGCCCCCAGCGACTTTTTCTTGTTCTCAGACCTCAAAAGGATGCTCGCAGGGAAAAAATTTGGCTGCAATGAAGAGGTGATCGCCGAAACTGAGGTCTATTTTGAGGCAAAACCGAAGGAGTACTACCAAAATGGTATTAAAAAATTGGAAGGTCGTTACAATCGTTGTATCGCTCTTGAAGGGAACTATGTTGAATAATAAAAATTTTGACAAAAAAATGTGTTTTTCTTTGTTAGACCGGGGACTTATCAGCCAACCTGTTATGGTTCTCCCTCTCAATACTATGATTTAATTCTCCTCGCTGATCATATATATAAAATAATTGTTTGGTTCATTTTTAAGTTTATTTAAACTCAGTGGAACAGAAGAGCTTTACAATACACATAAATCGTTGAGAGTATAAAAGTTTGGACCCACCTTGTCTATGGCCCTGGTTTGCTTGGTTTAGAGTCTTTAAGAAAATTGTGTATCACATACGATTCCCAAAATTGTTCTTTGTTAAATTTTGCCTTTAAATTCTTTAAAAAAATATCTTCTATGATATGTGATTAAGTCATCTCAAAACATAATGGAAAATATTTCCATTAACAACCCATTCATAATGAGCATATGCTAAAATTCTTCCCTTCACATTGCTTTTAACATCCTAAATGTATGCAATATCTTTTTGCAATGACATTAGTCTTGCAAATGTGTACATTTTCTATCCCATTCAAATAAATGGTAGTGCATTTCTCACAAAACAACAGCTTTCGCTTTCTGTCCCCAATCGCAGCAAGAATCTTTTATTTACGGTTCGTTTTTTTTTTTTTGCTGTTGTATACTCTTTAGCTCAACAACTGGATTTCTTCATATAATTACACGTTGTTTATTGTCATAATTACAAGCTCATCCTTGCTTCGTGACGCTAGTTAGAATAAACAACCGCATGCATTCAATGTCTGGCAAATGTGTTCCATTTGTTGTCGCCAGCATCCGACGGCCTTCATCCATTCTCCATGCAATGCTGTTTGTTTGTCGACTTTCTTTAAGAAGAATTATTGTCTGTGACAGTTGGTTGCTGCTCGGTTGGCTACCATTGTATTTACGTTAAATTGTATGTCTACAGCATTAGACCAAACAAAATGGAAGTTGAAAGAAATGAAACTGAGTTGTGTGTAAAGAACGCTGTGGTATTTTTTTGTTGTTTGTTTGCCTCTACAAAAACATTCAAGAAGAATGGATTTTCTTATGCGCTAATGTTTACTTTCAACAGAGGGGAGGAAAGGTTTTGGGAATATAATGTAGGGGTCCTCTACTTTTCTGCACTGTACTAAAGTGTTGCCTACTTTGGGGCTAATGTTCTCATTCCCTCAATCTCTATTATATTCTTGGTTTTCTATGGCGAAGCTACCATTTGACAGTCTAAACTTTTTTTGTTGGTTTTTTGAGCAAGAGTGATGCATGTTGCATTTCAATTTTTGTTCGCTTTTCTTTTTGGCTTTGGCCAGGGGAAATGGAACGTGCAACAGCTTGTGTTTATTGCCCAGAAAGGGAAATAAAAAACTCACACACACAAGAACAACACAAAAGTGTAGATGTTGCAGACAAAAGCAAGATAAATAATTTGCAGTAGGAGGAATTTGTTATAAAGGTTTCATGGCAATTAAGTACTTGGTCGTAGAAATTGCGATAAGAGTATTCAATTTATATTCTTGAGTTTTTTGCCTAAATGTATGCTTTAGATTTTTTGATGACATTTTTTCGTGTATATATCAGAAAGTATAGCGTCTGGGCGGTGTCAAGCAATTATTTGTAAACTCTCATCTTAATAATGGCATTGCCCATGCTCAAGAGCTTTTTCGAGACTGCCATGTCTTCAATGAAATAAATTCTCAAATTAAAATATTAAAGAATATTAACGTTTTTTTACTCAAGAATACCGTAACAAATGAAAAGAGGATTAACAGAAAAAATGACAGAGAATTTAATATAGAAAATTTTTCTAAATTTTTGTTTCTATAGAAAATTTTTATAAAAATTTTATTTCTATAGAAAATTTTGTCAAAATTTAATTTCTATCGAAAATTTTGTCAAAATTTTATTTCTATAGAAAATTTTATTAATATTTTATTGTTATAGAAAATATTTTCAAAATTTTATTTTTACTGAAAATTTTGTCAAAATAACATTTTTATAAAAAATTTTGTAAATATTTGGTTTCTCTAAATAATGTTGTCATAATTTTATTTCTATAGAAAATTTTGTCAAAATGTTTGGTCAAAAATTTATTTCTATAGAAAATTTTGTCAAAATTTTATTTCTATAGAAAAATTTGTGAACACTTTATTTCCATAGAAAATTTTGTCAAAATTTTATTAACAAAAAAAAAATCAAAATTTTATTGCTACAGAAAATTTTGTCAAAATTTTTTATAGAAATAAATAGAACATTTTGACAAAATTTTACTTCTATAGGAAATTTTGTCAACACTTTATTTCCATAGTAAATTTTGTCAAAATTTTATAAACAAAAATCAAAAATTTAATTCTATAGAAAATTTTGACAAAATTTTACTTTTATAGAAAATTTTTTCAAAATTTTATTCTATAGAAAATTTTTTCAAAATTTTATTTCTATAAAAAATGAATTCTATAAAAGACTTTGACAAAATTTAAAATCTATAAAAAAATATTGTCAAAATTTTATTTTTGTAGATTTTTTTTTAATTTTATTTCTGTAGAGAATTTTGTCAAAATCTTTTTTTCGATAGAAATTTTTGTCGATATTTTATTTTTATAGAAAATTTTGTCAAAATTTTAATTTTATAGAAGATTTTTTCAAAATTTAATTTCTATAGAAAATTTTGTTTCTATAGAAAATTTTTCCAAATTTTTGTTTCTATAGAAAATTTTTATAAAAATTTTATTTCTGTAGAAGATTTTGTCAAAATTTTATTACCATAGAAAATTTAGTCAAAATTTTGTTTCTATAGAAAAATTTTCCAAATTTTTGTTTCTATAGAAAATTTTTATACAAATTTTATTTCTATCGAAAAGGCGGTCAACATTTTATTTCTATAGAATTTTTTTCAAAATTTTATTTCTCTAGAACAATTTGTCAAAAATTTATTTCTCAAGGAAATTTTATCAAAATTTTATATCTGTACCAAATTTTGTTTTTATAGAAAATATTGTAAAAATTTTATTGCCATAGAAAATTTTGTCAAAATTGTATTTCTATAGAAAATATTGTCAAAGTTTTATTTCTATAGAAAATTTTGTCAAATTTTTTTTTTTATAAAAATTTTTGTAAAATTTTATTTCTATAGAAAATGTTGTCAAATTTTATTTCCATAGAAAATTTTGTCAATTTTTTCTTTCTATAGAAATTTTTGTTAAAATTTAATTTCTATAGAAAATATTGTGAAAGTTATATTTCTATTGAAAATTTTGTCAAAATTTTATGTCTATAGAAACTCCCAGCAAAAAATGCGTTGCCAAAAAAGTAATGAAAATTTTCTTTATGGATCCGGAAGTGGTGCCAAATTGGCGCAGAAGCGATGATTTTAACATGGGCTTGTCATAGGACGGATGTCCACCATTTCAACAGCCGTTGCACTGAATTTGCATCACTTCTGAAGGTGTGATGCGAATCCAGTGATTTGGATGTGCATAAAGAAATTTTGCGATATTTTGACGAATAAATAAGGTTTAAAATTTTTTATGATTTTTTAATGCATTATAATGCTTCTCTGGAACGTTTAACATCAAATATTTTCAAACATTCGCAATTTTTCTATGTTTTTCGGCAAAATTTAAATAATTTGCAGTATTTTATTAATTTATACCCAGCGCCACACTGTTGAACAGGGTATTATAAGTTAGTGCATATGTTTGCAACACCCAGAAGGAGACGAGGTAGACACATGTCTTGTGTCTTTGGCAAAAATGCTCAGTGTGAGCTCCTGAGTCGATACAGCCATGTCCGTCTGTCCGTGAACACATTTTGTAATCAAAGTCTAGGTCGCAGTTTTAGTCCAATCGACTTCAAATTTGGCACAAGTATGTGTTTTGGCTCAGAACAGAATCTTATTGATTTTGGAAGAAATCGGTTCAGATTTAGATATAGCTCCCATATATATATTTCGACCGATATGAACTTATATGGCCCCAGAAGCCAGAGTTTTACCCTAATTTGCTTAAAATTTTGCACAAGCAGAACATATAGTACTATAGTCAAATTTTATTGAAATCGGTTCAGATTTAGATATAGCTCCCATATATATCGTTCGCCCGATATGGACTAATACGGTCCCTGAAGCCATAGTTTTACCCCAATTTGGTTGAAATTTTGCACTAGGAGTACAATTAGTAGTGTAGTCAAGTGTGCCAAATTTTATTGAAATCGGTTCAGAGTTAGATATAGCTCCATTATATATCGTTCGCCCGATTTTCACTCATATGACCACAGAGGCCAATTTTTAACTCCGATTTAGTTGAAAGTTTGCACAGGGAGTAGAATTAGCATTGTAGCTATGCGTGCCAAATTTGGTTGAAATCGGTTTAGATTTCGATATAGCTCCCACATATATGTTTTTCTGATTTCGACAAAAATGGTCAAAATACCAACATTTTCCTTGTAAAATCGCCACTGCTTAGTCGAAAAGTTGTCAAAATGACTCTAATTTTCCTAAACTTCTAATACATATATATCGAGCGATAAATAATAAATCAACTTTTGCGAAGTTTCCTTAAAATTGCTTCAGATTTAAATCTTTCCCATATGTTTTTACTAACATTGTGTTCCACCCTAGTGCATTAGCCGACTTAAATTTTGAGTCTATAGATTTTGTAGAAGTCTATCAAATTCTGTTCAGATCGAGTGAAATTTAAATGTATGTATTTGGGACAAATCTTTATATATAGCACCCAACACATTTGACGGATGTGATATGATATCGAAAATTTAGATCTACGAAGTGGTGCAATGCTTTCCTTACTTGTTTTTAATCTGTTTTTAACCCATTTGAAACAATAGAATTTAAAATTTCCCATTAAAAACAAGAATAAAGCGAGTTATAAAAAATTGACTTAAATGAACTTTCTGTGCAGTTAAAATAAAGAACCTCTTTGGGAGGACATTTTTGGAAGTGCTTTTAAAGTTGTGCCTTAAGAAGAACTTCCATGTTTTTTATACCCACCACCATAAAATGGTGATGGGGGTATAATAAGTTTGTCATTCCGTTTGTAACGCATCGAAATATCGATTTCCGACTATATAAAGTATATATATTCTTGATCAGGGAGAAATTCTAAGACGATATAACGATGTCCGTCTGTCCGTCTGTCTGTCTGTCTGTCTGTCTGTCTGTTGTAATCACGCTACAGACTTCAATAATGAAGCAATCGTGCTGAAATTTTGCACAAGCTCGTCTTTTGTCTGCAGGCAGGTCAAGTTCGAAGATGGGCTATATCGGTCCAGGTTTTGATATAGTCCCCATATAAACTGACCTCCCGATTTGGGGTCTTGGGCTTATAGAAATCGTAGTTTTTATCCAATTTGCCTGAAATTTGAAATCTGGAGGTATTTTATGACCATAAAGAGATGTGCCAAAAATGGTGAGTATCGGTCCACGTTTTATTATAGCCCCCATATAGACCGATCTCCCGATTTTACTTCTTGGGCATATAGAAACCGCAGTTTTTATTCAATTTACCTTAAATTTGAAATCTAGAGGTATTGTAGGACCACAAATACGTGTGCCAAAAATTGTGAGTATCGGTCCATATTTTGGTATAGCCCCCATATAGACCGATCTCCCGATTTTACTTCTTGGGCTTATAGAAAACGCAGTTTTTATTCAATTTACTTGAAATTGGAAATCTAGAGGTATTGTAGGACCACAAATACGTGTGCCAAAAATTGTGAGTATCGGTCCATATTTTGGTATAGCCCCCATATAGACCGATCTCCCGATTTTACTTCTTGGGCTTATAGAAACCGCAGTTTTTATTCAATTTATCCGAAATTGGAAATCTAGAGGTATTGTAGGACCACAAATATGTGTGCCAAAAATTGTGAGTATCGGTCCATATTTTGGTATAGCCCCCATATAGACCTATCTCCCGATTTTACTTCTTGGGCTTATAGAAACCGCAGTTTTTATTCAATTTACCTGAAATTGGAAATCTAGAGGTATTGTAGGACCACAAATACGTGTGCCAAAAACTGTGAGTATCGGTCCATATTATGGTATAGCCCCCATATAGACCGATCTCCCGATTTGGGGTCTTGGGCTTATAGAAACCGTAGTTTTTATCCAATTTGTCTAAAATTGGAAATCTAGAGGTATTTTAGGACCACAAAGAGGTGTGCCGAAAATGGTGAGTATCGATCCATATTTTGGTATAGCCCCCATATAGACCGATTCCCCAATTTTACTTCTTGGGCTTCTAGAATCCGAAGTTTTTATCCTATTTGCCTGAAATTGGAAATCTAGAGGTATTTTCGGGACACAAAGAGGTGTGCCGAAAATGGTGAGTATCGGTCCATATTTTAGTATAGCCCCCATAAGAACGATCTCCCGATTTAACTGCTTGGGTTTCTAGAAACCGTAGTTTTTATCTGATATGCCTGAAATTGTAAATATTCTGGTATTTTAGGCTCACAAAAACGTGTATCGGATTAAGTTTTTATCGGTCCACTTGGTAATGCCTCCATATAGACCGACTTCACTTCTTGAGGGTGTAGAAGGCGCACTGATCATGAAAATTGCTTGAAACTCAATGTAAAATTTCCAGATTTCACTTCTACAGATTTAAGATTTCAAATCAAGACGTTATTTTATAATTTTCTTGTACACTTACAAGAGATGTTAATAATTCCTCTAAACCTCAAACAAAAATGGTTCTTATAAATCCAGAATCTGATATAGTCCTCATAGGTGAAATCTTTAAATTTATCTTCGGGTTGTGTCCTCAAGTCCTCAAGCCCTCCTGAAATTTCAAAGGAAACCCTAATATTTGGTTCATGGTGGTGGGTATTTAAGATTCGGCCCGGCCGAACTTACTGCTGTATATACTTGTTATTTCTATAGAAGATTTTGTCAACATATTATTTATATAGAAAATTTTGTAAACAACTTTTTTTCTATAAAAATTTTTGTTAAAATTCCATTTCAATACAAAACGAATGAATGAAAGAAGACGAAGCACGCTCAAAATAAAACCCAGCCAACTGCACTCAAATCGATGATTTGACGGTGGCAAAGGAAAAGAGATATGTTTGTACGAATTTATTTCGGCATAAGCTGGCTATCGATGTAAAACCTTTTTTCGGAAGGCTCAAGTGTGGTTCATTGTTGGGTTTAATGAACTGCCTGAATTTATTCTGATAATTGGTTGATAGTTTTGCTGCAAGTAGAGGATGCTGCTGAGGAATGTGGTAATTCCGAAACGTGCGTCCATTCAACCATCTTGCAGTCTATAGGGCTTTGCCCAAATAAATTTGACAAACATTCTTTTCCTCTGTTGGTTAAGCTACACTTGTAGTTTAGTCAATGTATGGTTTTAAGCTGAAATCAAAAAAAAAAAAAAAAAAAAAACAACAATAATGATTAAAGAACAAAACCAATAACATCAAAACAAAACGAATGAAAATTTTATTTCTATAGAAAATTTTTACAAAATTTTATTTCCACTGAAAATGTTGTCAAAATTTTTATTGCTATAGAAAATTTTGTCACAATTTTATTTCCACAGAACATTTTGTCAAAAATTTATTTCCATAGAAAATTTTGTCAAAATTTAATTTCCATAGAAAATTTTGTCAAAGTTTAATTTCTGTAGCAAAGTTTGTTTCTATAGAAAATTTTGTCAAAATTTTATTTCTATAGAAAATTTTGTCAAAATTTTATTTCCATAGAAATTTTTTTCAAAATTTTATTTCTATAGAAAATATTGTCAATGTTTTATTTCTATAGAAAATTTTGTCAAAATTTTATAAAAAACAAGTAAAGAAAGTCTAAAGTCGGGCGGGGCCGACTATATTATACCCTGCACCACTTTGTAGATCTAAATTTTCGATACCATATCACATCTGTCAAATGTGTTGGGGGCTATATATAAAGGTTTGTCCCAAATACATACATTTAAGTATCACTCGATCTGGACAGAATTTGATAGACTTCTACAAAATCTATAGACTCAAAATTTAATTCGGCTAATGCACTAGGGTGGAACACAATGTTAGTAAAAAAATATGGGAAACATTTAAATGTAAAGCAATTTTAAGGAAACTTCGCAAAAGTTTATTTATGATTTATCGCTCGATATACATGTATTAGAAGTTTGGGAAAATTAGAGTCATTTTTACAACTTTTCGACTAAACAGTGGCGATTTTACAAGGAAATGTTGGTATTTTGACCATTTTTGTCGAAATCAGAAAAACATATACATGGGAGCTATATCTAAATCTGAACCGATTTCAACCAAATTTGGCACGCATAGCTACAATGCTAATTCTACTCTCTGTGCAAAATTTTAACTACATCGGAGCAAAAAATTGGTCTCTGTGGTCTTATGAGTGAAAATCGGGCGAAAGCTATATATGGGAGCTATATCTAAATCTGAACCGATTTCAACCAAATTTGGCACGCATAGCCACAATGCTAATTCTACACCCTGTGCAAAATTTCAACTAAATCGGTGCCAAAGATTGGCCTCTGTGGTCATATGAGTGTAAATCGGGCGAACGATATATATGGGAGCTATATCTAAATCTGAACCGATTTCAATAAAATTTTGCACACTTCACTACACTGCTAATTCTACTCCCTGCGCAAAATTTCAACCTAATTGGGGTAAAACTCTGGCTTCTGGGACCGTATTAGTGCATATCGGGCGAAAGATATATACGGGAGCTATATCTAAATCTGAACCGATTTCAATGAAATTTGGCACACTTGACTATAGTACTAATTGTTCTTCTTGTGCAAAATTTTAAGCCAATTAGGGTAAAACTCTGGCTTCTGGGGCCATATAAGTCCATATCGTGCGAAATATTTATATGGGAGCTATATCTAAATCTGAACCGATTTCTTCCAAAATCAATAGGGATCTATTCTGAGCCAAAACACATACTTGTGCCAAATTTGAAGTCGATTGGACTAAAACTGCGACCTAGACTTTGATTACAAAATGTGTTCACGGACAGACGGACATGGCTATATCGACTCAGGAGCCCACCCTGACCATTTTTGCCAAAGACACCATGTGTCTATCTCGTCTCCTTCTGGGTGTTGCAAACATATGCACTAACTTATAATACCCTGTTCCACAGTGTGGAGCAGGGTATAAAAATTTTAAATTTTATTGCTATAGAAATTTTTGTCAAAATTTTATTTATTTTTTTTTTTAAATTTGACAAAATTTTATTTCTATAGAAAATTTTGACAAAATTTAACTTTTATAGAAATTTTTTTCAAAATTTTAATTCGATAGAAAATTTTCTCAAAATTTTATTTCGATAAAAAATTTTGTCAAAATTTGAATTCTATAAAAAATGTTATCAAAATTTAAAATCTATAAAAAATGTTGTCAAAATTTTATTTCTACACCTCTCTAAGAGCATGACACAAATTGTCGTGACACGCGTGAATCACGTGAGTCACTAACAAAATCCAAATCAACTCTCGTGAATGTGCGTGAATGGGACTATAATAAATATGTCGTGCGTGAGAAATAAAATCGGTTCGTGAATGTGCGTAAATAAAATTTCTGCAAGATCACACTCACAAAAAAAATCAAGGTTTAATGCATACTCGTATGTTAACTGACATTAATTTAGCTCTCGAACTATATTCTTTTTTTGAATTTTGTTACCTCTGCTGATTTCCGTTTGGAAAATGTCGTGAGTTTCGTGAATTTGTCTTGAATCATGCATGACCGTGAGTCTTTAAAAGTAGTTCGTGCGCGAGTACTAGTTTTCATTTCGTGAATGTGCGTGAGTGGGATTAGTTTGCACACGTATCGTGCATGAGCGTGCGTGTATAAACATTTTGCTTCATGAATGTGCGTGAGTGTGAGTGAAATTTCAGTCACGCGCACAATTCTAATTTCTATAGAAAATTTTGTCAAAATTTTATTTTTATAAAAAATTGTCTCAAAATTTTATTTCTATAGAAAATGTTGTCATAATTTTTGTTACTATAGAAAATTTTGTCAAAATTTTATTTTAATAGAAAATTTTGTGAAAATTTTATTTTAATAGAAAATTTGGGCAAAATTTTATTTTAGTAGAAATTTTTTTCGAAACTTTATTTTTGTTTGACTTCTTGACATCCGATCTGATAGTGATGTCGGTATTTATCACAATTGGCGAAGTTTCAATTCATTTCAATAAGCCTGAAATATACTTGAAATATGTATTCATGCTCAAGTATACACAATTTTTTCCGTGACGCTCTAGAATTAGATATAGGCACCGTATTGTATTTATGCGAATATGGGCGTCCATCTTTAGTAGAATTTTTTACTCAATCTATAGTGGCCCCATGGAAATATGTTTTTTTACAATCCAAAGTATCAATATCAATTAAATCCTTTAAGAAGATTTAAAAATTTCCTAGCCACAATGTTTGATTTCCATGTAAATGACATTGAAAGGAAAATTGTTTCCTGTCAATCCTTTTTGTTTTTTAAACAAACTTAAGAGTTTATACTTTGAATTACATTTATATCTCTGCGGTTTACGAATAACAATTTTCTCCAATCCTAATCTACAAACTCCTGCTGTTCTGTGTTATGCAACGTGAAGGACCTGAAAAACTTACACTGGCATTGGACGATACAAAGTATTTGGGAAATAACAAGAAAAGCAATATAGCAAAGAATAATAGACGTGTTTTGTGTTTGGGGAAAAAATTTTTAAATAATTTTAATCATTTTCACAAATCAAGCAAGGAGTAGGTGTAAAAGGGCCCCAGTATCCCTAGACTGTTTATAAGACCTTTTTTTTAATTTTTTAATTGTAATTAATTTCCAATTACTGCAATTTTCTTTTGTAAAAATAATAAACATTTCCTTTTCGAACCATAGCCAATGTGTAACCATTTGTTATTCCAGTAAGCCCCTTAAAATATGCAACAGTATTTCGAAAATATACCAATATATCCTTCAATAACCAAAACAAACCAATTACAAAAAAAAAAAAAAGAAAAAACATTCCAACCAAAAACACTTTCTAAATTATATAAACTTCATATACCATACATTTCTCCAGCTTACTTTCCAAAGACTACAGAGTACCAGAATGGTACACTTTTGCGATATAGAAATAGAAAATTTTACCACAAACCAAAAAACATGAGAATGAAATGATATAAAGAAATAGGATATGGAACGAAGAAAAAACAAAAACTAAACTAATTTTTATGCAAATCATGTAAAATGTTCTTTGCGCAGTTTAGTGCTAAATGTGAATGTAGTAAAACAGATACCATGACACTTGCTAAAATCCAGGGCACTTGAAATGTGTTTAGTAAGCTGCAGTTTGGAGTAGAAAAGAGAACTTGAAATGGATAAAACAACTGTCCGACACGATAAAGAACATTTAAAATGATTAACTCGAAGTAAGTAGAGATTAGAATTTTGCAAAAAGCAAGTGCAAACCAAACTACCAACAGCAATGGAATTTTAAATGATATTGCAATCTTTTTAAAGCATACTTTTAGGGGCCAACAAAGAAACGTGAACAAATTTAATGGAAAAATCATATGAATTCTCGGCTGTTACTGTTTTTTTAAGAAGAAATTATTAGGGAATAATTTTTTATAGAAATTTTATATTGAGTTATGAAGATGATGATCTCTAAACTAAATGAAAAATTTCTCAGAAAGGAAGTTCAATGAAAAATTTATTATAATTTGTAATTATAATAAATACAAAAATAAAATTTGTATACACTACCGAAATGGAATGGTAAACAACTAGAGTTGTGATTACGGATACTTTAAAAGTCACATCTGATGGTCGGTATATATGAAAGTTATGGAACAATATTGACAATTTTTTAAATGGGTTTTAAAGGACGTATAATAACATTCCATACCAAATTATAGTCGCCTCGAATGAACTTTTCTAAATCTGGGGGTTGGTTTATATTGAGGCTAACTGTAAGTATGGAACAATTTTTGGACGGTTATTAGAGAACATATTCTCTCATCACTTACCAAATTTTAACCGGATCGAATGCATTGCGCTATTTCAAAAAAAAAAAATTTTCTTTTCTAAAGAACGAAATTTGAGACAAACAAAGTATTTCTTGGCTATAAAAAAATTACTTTAAAAGCAAATAACAACAACCCATTAAAAAATTTTGGAAGTTCTTCTAAAGGCACAACTTTAAAAGAACTTCCAAAAATATCTTCCCAAAGAGGGTCTTTATTTTAACTACACATCTTATATATACACATCTTATATCTTCCCAAAGAGGGTCTTTATTTTAACTACACAGGAAGTTATTTTAATTCAATTTTTTATAGCTCGCTTTCTATATTTTTAATGGGTAACTTTAACCATTTTTTATTTCAAATAGGCTAAAAACAGAGTAAGAATTAATTAAATGGTACAAAAAATTTACTTGCTTACGTTACTTTTTTGACGACGCCTTTTTGCAAAATTTTATTTTTCTACAAAATTTTGTCAACATTTTATTTTTCAAGAATATTTTGTCAAAATTTTATTTCCTAGAAAATGTTGTCAAAATTATATTTCTGTCGAAAATTTGGTCAAAATTTTATTTCTATAGAAAATTTGGTCAAAATTTTATTTCTATAGAAAATTTTGTCAACATTTTTTTTCTATAAAAAATTTTGTTAAAATTTTATTTCTATGGAAAATTTTGTCAAAATTTTATTTCTATAGAAAATTTTGTCAACATTTTATTTCTAAAGAAGATTTTGTCAAAATTTTATTTCTAGTGAAAATTTAGACAAACTTTTATTTCTAAAGAAAATTTTGTCAAAATTTTATTTCTATAGAAAATGTTGTCAAAATTTTATTTCTGTCGAAAATTTTATTTCTTTAGAAAATTTCGTCAAAATTTTATTTCTATAGAAAATTTTGTCAAAATTTTATTTCTGTCGAAAATTTTATTTCTTTAGAAAATTTCGTCAAAATTTTATTTCTATAGAAATTTTTTTTCAAAATTTTGTTTTTATAGAAAATTTTGTCAAAATTTTATTTTTATACAAAATTTTGCCAAATTTTATTTTTCTAGAAAATTTTGTCAAAATTTTATTTCTATAGAAAATTTTTTTAAAATTTTATTTCTATAGAAAATTTTGTCAAAATTTTACATCTATAGAAATTTTGTCAAAATTTTATTTCTCTTGAATTTTTTTCTCTGGAAAAATTTTTCAAAATTGTATTTCTCTAAAAATTTTGTCAAAAATTTATTTCTCTAAAAATTTTGTCAAAATTTTATTTCTCTAAATATTTTGTCAAAATTTTATTTCTCTAAAAATTTTGTCAAAATTGTATTTCTCTAAAAATTTTGTCAAAATTGTATTTCTATAGAAAATTTTGTCAAAATTTTATTTCCATTGAAAATTTAGACAAATATTTATTTCTAAAATTTTGTTAAAAAATTATTTCTATAGAAAATTTTGTAAAAATTTCATTTCTATACAAAATGTTGTCAAAATTTTATTTCTATAGAAAATTGTGTCAAAATTTTATTTCTAAAGAAAATTTAGTCAAAATTTTATTTCTATAGAAAATTTTGTCAAAATTTTATTTCTGTAGAAAATTTTGTCAAAATTTTATTTCTATAGATTTTTTTTTCAAAATTTTATTTCTATAGAAAATTTTGTCAAAATTTTATTTCTATAGAAAATTTTGACAAAATTTTATTTCTATAGAAAATTTTGTCAAAATTTTATTTCTATAGAAAATGTTGTCAAAAATTTATTTCTTAGAAAATGATGTCAAAAATTTATTTCTTAGAAAATGTTGTCAAAATTTTATTCTATAGAAAATTTTGTCAAAATTTAAATTCTATAGAAAATGTTGTCAAAATTGTATTTCTATAGAAAATGTTGTCAAAATTTTATTTCTATAGAAAATTTTGTCAAAATTTTATTTCTATAGAACATTTTTCAAAATTTTATATCTTTAAAAAATTTTGTCTAAATTATTATTTCTATAGAAAAATATTTATTTCTATAGAAAATTTTGTCAAAATTTTATTTCTGTAGAAAATTTTGTCAAAATTTTATTTCTATAGACAGTTTATCAAAATTTTATTTCTATTGAAAATGTTGTCAAAATTTTATTTTTATAGAAAATTTTATCAAAATTTTATTTCTATAGAAAATTTTGTCAAAATTTTATTTCTATAGAAAATTTTGTCAAAATTTTATTTCTATACAATTTTTTTTAAAAATTTTATTTCTTTAGAAAATTTTGTCAAAATTTTATTTCTATAGAAAATTTTGTCAAAATTTTATTTCCTTAAAAAATTTTGTCAAAATTTTATTTCCTTAAAAAATTTTGTCAAAATTTTATTTCTATAGAAAATTTTGTCAACATTTTATTTCAATAGAAAATTTTGTCAAAATTTTATTTCTATAGGAAATTTTTTCAAAATTTTATTTCTATAGAAAATTTTGTCAAAATTTTATTTCTATAGAAAATTTTTTCAGATTTTTTTTCTATAGAAAATTTTGTCAAAGTTTTATTTCTATAGAAAATTTTGTCTAAATTTTATTTCTATAGAAAATGTTGTCAAAATTGTATTCCTGTAGAAAACGTTGCCAAAATTTTATTTCTATAGAAAATTTTGTCACAATGCTATTTCTATAGAAATAACTTTTGTCAAGATTCAGGTCGATAGTTTGTTTCGTTCGAAAGTTGGCGTAATTTAAACGTACTGACGGAAGGAAGAACATAGTGAGATTAACTCAGAATTTCAACTCGACGTCTGGGACGAATATTTCAATGGCTTACAAACGGAATGACAATATGAAGGGTATAAAAATTAGAGGTAATCACTGCAACGCTTGTCATAAATTCGGATTTATTTACTCCTAATGAAAATACTTAGTAGCAAATGACAATTTCGTTAATTATTTTTTCTATGGAGGCACCAGACAGCAAATCTGAATCTAAACCTAATAGCGGTTCGATATGACCAATTTAAATTTTAGCTGGCCTAGATCACTATCAACAACTTTTGCATAGATTCAAGCCGAAACTTTTTAACGTTCGGTAGTTAGCGTGTTTCGAACAGACGGACGGACAGACATCGCATTCTGGGGTCTGAGACCACTATTTCGATGTATTACAAATTACAAAGATGTGGATAAACCCCATCCTATAGTGCAGAGTATAATATATAGACAGTGGAATAAAAAAATGTTTTTGAAGTATACTTTTAGGGGGAAATTTATAATTAAACATCATGTTAAATTCCTAAGAACTTTGGCTATGTCTAATCAAAAATCGTTGTCAAGCTATTTTTCATAGAAACTAAATATTGGAATTGATTCTATAAAGTACTATTTTAAATGATTTTCATGTGCGTGATTTCCCACCAAACCATTCCTTATATCGGAAAATTTAAATGTTTGATTGTTACAAAATAGGCAAGTGGGTGTTTGCACTCGGATGACAATAAAAACGCTATGCGAATGAGGCAACGATTTTTTCTTCATATATTTACTGGGAAATGGTAAAAAAAAATGGTATCAAATTTCTTTGTTAATTATCGTTATATTTTTTCACTTCTTAAACTTACTTGATATTCCCAAATTTTAACACTGACTGGGATAGCCAAAAATTCTTTGGAAATCAAATAACTTTTTCAGTATGATAATAAATATCGATAAACGAAATTTAGTTTTGATTATAATTTTTTTTGTAACATAAACCTTACAATATCCTTAAGGGCATGTCTGTGATACACTTGTTTGTTGGTTATCCTTTATAAGATTACATGGTTAGGAAAATTAGCAATTTTTCCTCTTTGAAAGGGGAATAAAACACAAGAAAAATTGGGAAAGTATTTGCAATATGACTTTCAAGTTTCAACGGAAAAGATTAAATTGAAAATGTGGAAAATCAAAATGAAAACTACAAGCACTCATATACACAAACATTCAGGATACATTTATTACTTAATTGTAAAGAATGCTAAAGCAAAAAATAGAGATTGTTTAAAAGAAAAAATCCTATATCTACAAAAAATTTAGATACAGGAAATGGAATATTCTGACCAAATATCTGTTGTTGACTTAGTTTCTTATATGATCACGGTAAAGAAATGTTATTGATGCGGGCATTATTATGGTAAATATAGCTAAGGGTTATTTTTTGCAAGTTTGTCTTGTTATCATGCCGCATGTATGATGTCAAAGTAAGTAAGTCAAAGTAGCCTCACAAGAGATTTTTTTTTTGGGAGAAAAAAAAAGATTATGTTCAGCAAGTGAATTAATTCGATATATTATGAAAAAAATTTTAATATCTATCAATAGGGATGTTTATTATTAAACTTATCTGAAGAGCAAAGTTAATAATATATGGCCTATACTTTATTTCTTTAAATTTTTTTTGTCAACATTTTACTTCTTTAGAAAAATTTTATCAAAATTGTATTTCTTTAGAAAATTTAGTCAAAATTTTATTTCTTTAGAAAATTTAGTCAAAATTTTATTTCTTTACAAAATTTAGTCAAAATTTTATTTCTTTAGAAAATTTGTCGATTTTTTTCTTTAGCAAATATTATTTCAAAATTTTTATTTCAAATTCAAATTTTTATATCAAAATTTTTTAAAGAAAGAAAATTTTGACAAACTTTTCTAAAGAAATAAAATTTTGTCAAAACTTTTTTCTTTAGAAAATGTTGTCCAGATTTTACTTCTTTAGAAAATGTTGTCAAAATTTTATTTCTTTACAAAATTTAGTCAAAATTTTTTTTCTTTAGAAAATTTGTCAATTTTTTTTCTTTAGGAAATATTGTCAAAATTTTATTTCATAATTTTCTAAAGAAAGAAAATTTGGACAAACTTTTCTAAAGAAATAGAATTTTGTCAAAACGTTTTTATTTTAATTTCGTAAAAATTTTACTTCTTTAGAAAAATTTTGCCAAAATTTTATTTCTTTAGAAAATGTAGTCAAAATTTTATTTCTTTAGAAAATTTTGTCACTTTTTTTTTAGAAAATGTAGTCAATATTTTATTTCTGCAGAAAATTTGTAAATTTTTTTCTTTAGGAAATATTGTAAAAATTTTATTTCACAATTTTCTAAAGAAAGAAAATTTTGACAAACTTTTCTAAAGAAATACAATTTTGACAAAATTTTTTAAAGAAATAAAATTTTGATAAATTTATTCTAAAGAATTATCATTTTGACTATATTGTCTAAAGAAATAAAATTTTCACAAAATTATCTAAAGAATTTTTTTTTTTATAAAATATTTCTATATTTCAATTTCATTTTTTAAAATACGTTATAAATGTGTACTTAAATACTCTTCTCATTTTGAATGTTTACATTCATTCTCTAACAATTTAAAATTTTATCTAGAGATATATGGTATGTTGAATACTAATTAATATATGCTTGTTATGGTAAGGCCAGCCCATTGCCTTTTTCTAGTATACATATCGGCCATTTCATGCCGTTTCTTCTGTCATTTAAAATGCCTCGCAAAATTAAAGTAAAAATAGAGATTTCAAGAATCACTTAAACCTAGGTCGTCCATAAAGGAACGATAAAACTAAAACTAAAGCTAAAAACAAAATAAATGCCCTGTGTCATGTATGTAAACATAATTAGTTATAAGTATGTATGTATATAAGTTCCGCTATTTCTCTCTCAATATCTAAATTTAAATATGTATGATAATGGATTAATAAATCAGTTAGAAACAGACAGCAGACGCGTGCGTTTCAATTATTGTGTATTATATGTAACAAATTGGCGACGAGTTAAAAATTAAAAAAAAAAAAAATAATAATAATAAAAGACAATTTATTTTATTGTTTCTAACTATTCGATTGTAAACTTTTTCGTGGTGAATAAAATGGAATATAAAAATATCATTGGAGCTCTCGAGTGCTATACAGTGGGCGATGATTTTTCCCTATACGTAAATCGTTTGGAACACGTGTTCTTATTAAATAATATCACAGAATGTAAAGCGAAAATATCATTTTTAATAAGTCTCGGTGGTGCAGAATTGTACAAGATATTACATTCAATAATTGCACCACGAACGGAGAATGACTTTACATATTTACAAATAATACATTTATTAAAAGAACATTTCACACCAAAACGTAATATAATTGCTGAGTGCTTCAAATTTAATAAAAGAGATCAGAAACAAAACGAACCAATAGCTGAATACATAATTGAATTAAAAACTCTAGCTCAAACGTGTGATTTTAGAGAGTTTTTAGACAGAGCTCTATTAATTCGTTTCGTTTGTGGATTACATTCGGAAACCATTCAAAACCGTCTACTTAGTGAGAGTAATTTGGATTCGTTTAGAAAGGCAACCGATATTGCATTGGCAATGGAAATGACAAGCGAAAATGTGAAGTCAATGCGCGGAGCAGAGTGTTTTGCTGTTTCGTCTTACAATGATGAACACAGAGGGAGGCGAAGAACAATGATGCAAGGAAGAGGCGCAAGCAAGAAGAAAGAAATAGCGCTTGGAGAGTCCCAAAATAGTAATCGTAAATGTGTTATTTGTTTTCATTGTAAAAAGAGAGGTCATTATATGAGAGAATGTTGGCATTTAAATAACAATATTGCAGAGAGTAGTTCTAAGAGAAATAAAAACAATTATGTAAAAACAATTGATAAAGCCGAAAGTGGAGAGAGTGACGAAGATGAGAGCTACTATATAAACAATATTGGTTCGTATAAGAGTTTAGTTATTAAGCTGTATGTAGAAAATAAAGAAATAGAGTTTGAGTGTGATACAGGGGCTTGTGAAACGATATGTCATAAAGAGTTATTTAATAAATATTTTCCCAACAAAAAGTTATTATTAAGTGAAAAGATTTTTAAAACTGTGAATGGAAATAAAATAGAGGTGATAGGAAAAACAAAAGTCAGGGTACACACGAACAAGAAAAATATTGATTTGGAATTATATGTGATTGATTCCCCAAAGGTGTTTAGGCCGTTATTGGGCCGTACATGGCTGGATGTTCTGTACATAAATTGGAGATCATATTTTCAAAGTAAACAATTTGGTCACGTAAACCTTATTTCAAAAAGTAAGAATTTAGAATGTCTGGAGAAGTATGCTACGGTTTTTACAAAAGACAACAAATCTACAGTTAAACACTTTGTAGCCGAAATTGAATTGATTGAAGAGGCATATCCAATATTTACAAAGAGTTATACGGTTCCATATGGGTTGAGGAGTAAGGTGGAAGATGAACTGGATCGATTATGTGCCGATGGAGTTTTAGTTCCTGTGAAAACCAGTCGTTGGGCAAGTCCAATGGTCATAGTTACAAAGGCTAATGGGGAACTACGTCTGTGCATGAATGCCAAACGTACTGTAAATAGGTTTGTTAAAATGGACCATACGGTCATACCTAGAATTGATGATATTTTAGCTGGAATATCTGGATGGAATATTTTCTGTAAATTAGATTTGACGGGTGCATATTTACAAATTCCTGTTTCACAGAGATCACAGGAAATTCTTACTATAAATACGCATCGTGGTCTTTTCCAATTTACACGATTAGTTTATGGGCTGAAAACAGCCCCTCAGATATTTACGGCAGTCATAGGCGAGATCTTAAAAGATGTTAGAAATAAACATATATATTACGATGACATTCTTATTGGTGGTGCAAATAGAGTAGAGTGTGAAAAGACACTTACAGAAGTGCTAGATAAATTGTTGGATTTTAACGTCAAAGTAAATTTGGAAAAGTGTACATTTTTTGAGGATAATATAGAATATTTGGGGTATCGAATTGATAGTGGGGGTATAAAACCAAGCGCAACAAAACTTAGGGCTGTGGAGAGCTGTCCCAAGCCACAGGATATAGGACAATTAAAGTCCTTTTTGGGAATGGTTAATTATTATAATAATTGTATACCACAACTATCGTCGGAATTGAAGTATTTATATGATTTGACGAAACGAAATACGGAGTTTAGATGGGGGCAGAGGCAGGATGCAGCGTTTGAAAGAGCAAAAGAGCTGGTGTTGAATATTGAGGTACTTACGCCATACAATCCCGAGTTGGCCATTGTAATATCCGCAGATGCTAGCCCGTATGGTGTAGGTGGTGTGATGTCACATCTCGTAAATGGGAAGGAGCGACCTGTAATGTTTGCGTCGTCAACGTTAAGTGCGGCAGAGCAAAATTATTCACAATTGCATCGTGAGGCATTGGCAATTGTTTTTGCTGTACAACGTTTCCATAAGTATGTATATGGCCATAAATTTACGATAGTTAGTGATCATCAGCCATTAAGGGAGATTTTTAGTCCAAGAAAGGATATCTCCATTGTAGCCGCCAATAGGTTACAGAGATGGGCGATTATTCTTTCTATGTATGACTATGAAATCGTCTATAGAAAGGGAAAGGATATGGTGCATGTAGATGCTCTTTCAAGGCTGCCATTACCTGAGCCCACCGGTATTGAAGAATGTGTTATTAATTTTTGTATAGATGATAACGAAACCCCTGTTGATATAGATAAAGTTCGTGCAGCTACGAACGTGGACAGAATTCTTCGCAGCGTCAGAGTGTATACTTTGGAAGGATGGCCAAATGGGGATATAGCGGGGAAGGTAAGGGAATATTTCCTCAAAAGAAACTCTATTGCGACCGAAGATGGATGTTTGTTTTATGGCAGTAGAATTATTATTCCATTGAACCTTCGTAAAAATTTATTAGGGGAATTACATGGCTCATCGCATATCGGCATAGTTAGAATGAAGGCCAGAGCTCGATCTCTATTGTGGTGGCCGAATATTGATAGAGATATTACGAATTATGTGGAGGGATGCGGATGCTGTCAGAGAGTACAGAACAGGGACCGAGCCGAATTGTATGCATGGCCAGAGGCGACCTTTCCAATGGAGCGTATTCACATGGATTATTGCCAATTTCAAGATAAAGATATTTTAGTAATTTTTGACAGCTATACGAAATGGATGGAAGCAATTCCTGTTAAGTCAAAAACAGCCAAGATGGTGTGTGAGATCTTACGTAAATTTTTCGCTGTTTTTGGCTTGCCAACAGAAATTGTTTCCGATAACGGTCCGCCTTTTGGATCATACGAATTTCAGGAATTTTGCCGGAAAAATCTAATTAAATGCACAAAGACACCACCTTATCATCCTCAGTCCAATGGAAGCGCAGAGCGGGCTGTCCAGACATTAAAGACAGCCTTGAAGAAAATGGTATTAGACCCAAGAATGAGAGAAAAATCATTTAATTTTGTACTGGATAATTTTCTTTTTGGGTACAGAACAGCACCTTGTATGAGTATTGGGAAGTCACCATCACAATTAATGTTTAGTTACAAACCAAAATCTTTAATTGATAATGTAAGGCATAACTCTAAACATAATTTGCATGAGTCGAGAAATGTAAAGAAAGTGGAAACAAATATAAAAACTATGAAGGAAAAAAGTTCAAGGGAGAAAATACCTAGAGACAGAAAAGTATTTAAAATAGGTGAAACAGTTTTATACAGGAACGTATTTGATAATTATTGTAAATGGATTACGTGCATAATTGTACAGATATTAAGTGGTATTAGGTATATAGTAAATATAAATGGAAGGAATAGACATGTGCATGTTGATCAATTAAAAAAATGTAAATCACAACAACATCATCAAATTCAATACAGCCCATTTAGATATTATAGAGTAAAGAAGGGCACGGCAAAGAGAATAAGGTCAGATAGTGAGTATGAAGACGACAAGGATGCAAAAAGAAATAAAATAGAGAAAGAGCAGCAAACTAGACAGATGGTGACACGGAGTCAAAAGAGAAACTTAGAAGCTCAGAACGTAAAAATGGATATTGACTAAAATATGTTTAAGGTATAGGAAAATAGAGTTAAAAAAAAAAACTAAAAGAATATACGTATGTTAGTTTTTATGTAAAGAAGGGAGGAGTGTCATGTATGTAAACATAATTAGTTATAAGTATGTATGTATATAAGTTCCGCTATTTCTCTCTCAATATCTAAATTTAAATATGTATGATAATGGATTAATAAATCAGTTAGAAACAGACAGCAGACGCGTGCGTTTCAATTATTGTGTATTATATGTAACACCCTGTTCCTGTATATCGAACGAAACCCCATTCGAAAGAAAGGCAGTCACTCGAATTCGAATGAATTTGGGTTTTTATATTTTTGAAAGTTCGTTTCGGTTGTATGAGAAAACATTGAATATCAAAATTGAGTATTTTCAAATTTTTGGCCTGAGAATTCATTCAAATATTACCAATGTTTTTACTTTTTTCTTGACACTTATTGTATATGTTCGTTTATTGCTCGACAACAAAATATGAAGTGACTTGCCTTTCGAAATAGAAGAGCAAAAATCAATTTTCTTTCGTTTGGAATACGAAAGTAAGCTTTCGTTCGATATACAGGAACAGGCTAAAAGTTATGACAAATTATTCTAAAGAAATAAAGTTTTGGCAAAATTTTCTAAAGACATAAGATTTTGAAAAAACTTTCTATAGAAATAAAATTTTGACAAAATTTTCTAAAGAAATAAAATTTTTCAACTGACAACTACACTAAAATCGATGATTTGATGGTGGCAAAGGAAAATAGAGATGTTTGTATGAATTTATTTCGGCATAAGTCGGCTATCATAAACCTTTTTTCGGGAGATTCAAGTGTAGTTCACTTTGGGTTGAATGAATTACCCGAATTTATTCTGATAATTGGTTGATAGTTTTGCAGCAAGTAGAGGATGCTGATGAGGAATGTGGTAATTCCGAAACGTGCGTCCATCCAACCATCTTGCAGTCTATAGGGCTTTGCCTAAATAAATTTGACAAACATTATTTTCTTCTGTTGTAGTTTAAGCTACTTTTGTAGTTTAGTCAAAGCTGAGATCAAAACAACAAATATGAAATAAAATTTTGACAACATTTTCTAAAGAAATAAAATTTTGACTGAATTGTCTAAAGAAATAAAGTTTTGACAAAATTTTCTATAGAAATAAAATTTTGACAACATTTTCCAAAGAAATAAAATTTTGACAAAATTTTCTAAAGAAATAAAATTTTGAAATAATTTTCCAAAGAAGTAAAATTTTGACAAAATTTTCTAAAGAAATAAAATTTTGAAATAATTTTCCAAAGAAATAAAATTTTGACAAAATTTTCTAAAGAAACAAATTTTGATAAAAATTTTTATAGACGAAAAAATTTTGACAAAATTTTCTAAAAAAGTAAAATTTTGAAAAAAAATTCTAGAGAAATAAAATTTTGACAAAATTTTCTATAGAAATAAGATTTGATAAAATTTTTTAACGAAATAAAATTTTGACAAAATTTTCCTAAGAAATAAAATTTTGACAAAATTTTCTAAAGAAATAAAATTTTGACAAAACTTTCTAAAGAAATAAAATTTTGACAAAATTTTCTAAAGAAATAAAATTTTTACAAAACTTTTTATAGAAACAATTTTTGTCAAAATTTTCTAAATAAATAAAATTTTGGCAAAATTTTCTAAAGAAATAAAATTTTGACAAAATGTTCTAAAAAAGTAAAATTTTGAAAAAAAATTCTAGAGAAATAAAATTTTGACAAAATTTTCTATAGAAATAAGATTTGATAAAATTTTTTAACGAAATAAAATTTTGACAAAATTTTCCTAAGAAATAAAATTTTGACAAAATTTTCTAAAGAAATAAAATTTTGACAAAATTTTCTAAAGAAATAAAATTTTGACAAAATTTTCTAAAGAAATAAAATTTTGACAAAATTTTCTAAAGAAATAAAATTTTGACAAAATTTTCTAAAGAAATAAAATTTTTACAAAACTTTTTATAGAAACAATTTTTGTCAAAATTTTCTAAATAAATAAAATTTTGGCAAAATTTTCTAAAGAAATAAAATTTTGACAAAATGTTCTAAAATAAAAAATGTTCTATAATAAATTTTGACAAAATTTTCTGAAGAAATAAAATTTTAGCAAAATTTTCCAAAGAAAAAAATATATACAGTAGTAAGTTCGGCCGGGCCGAGTCACCATGAGTCATTCTAGAAGCCCAAGAAATAAAGTCGTGAGATCGGTCTATGTGGGGGCTATACCAAAACATGGACAGATAAGCACCATTTGCGACACACCTTTTTTCGGTCCTCAAACACCTCTAGATTTCCAATTTCAGGAAAATTGGTTAAAAACTACGGTTTGTATAAGCCCAAGACCCCAAATCGGGGTCATCATATCAGTCCAAGTTTTAACTTGGACTGATATGATGGACTGAATTTTCCAAAGAAATAAAATTTTGACAAAATTTTCTACAGAAATAAATTTTTGAAAACATTTTCTAGCGAAATAAAATTTTGCCAAAATTTTCTATAGAAATAAAATTTTGACAAAATTTTCCAAAGAAATAATATTTGGAAAAATTCTCCAAAGAAATAAAATTTTGACAAAATTTTCTAAATTATTAATTTTGTTCGGCTTGAGGTCATAGAAACAATCGATTATTGATTTGTTTTAATATTTATTTCCAATATTTCGGTTAGTGCCACTAACCATCTTCTGGGATTTTGTATGTGAGTTCGTGTGATGCTGTTCGTTCTCCAATTCACCGTACACTAAAGAAATAAAATTATGACATCATTTTCTACCGAAATAAAATTTTGGCAAAATTTTCTAAAGAAGTAAGATTTTGACAAAACTTTTTATAGAAACAAATTTTGACAAAATTTTCTATAGAAATAAAATTTTCACAAAATTTTCTAAGGAAATAAAATTTTTACAAAATTTTCTAAAAAAGTAAAATTTTGACAAACTTTTCTAGAGAAATACATTTTTGACAAAATTTTCTATAGAAATAAATTTTGATAAAATTTTCGATAGACGAAAAATGTTGACAAAATTTTCTAAAGAAATAAAAGTTTTACAGAATTTTCCAAAGAAATAAAATTTTGGTAAAGTTTTCTTATGAAGTAAGAATTTGACAAAACTTTTTATAGAAACAAATTTTGACAAAATTTTCTAAATAAATAAAATTTTGGCAACATTTTCTAAAGAAATAAAATTTTGACAAAATGTTCTAAAAAATAAATTTCTACAAAATTTTCAAAAAAAGGTAAAATTTTGACAAAATTTTCTAAAGAAATAAAATTTTGACCAAATTTTCTAAAGAAACAAGTATATACAGTAGTAAGTTCGGCCGGTTCGAATCTTAAATATCCACCACCATGAATCGTTCTAGAAGCCCAAGAAATAAATTCGGGAGATCGGTCTATATGGGGGCTATACCAAAACATGGCACCGATAGGCACCATTTGCGACACACCTATTTGTGATCTTAAAATACCTCTAGATTTTTAATTTTAAGCAAATCGGCTAGAAAATATAGTCTCTATACGCCCAAGAAGTAAAATCGGATATCGGTCTCAATGGGGGCTATACCAAAACATGGACTGATAGGCACCATTTGCGACACACCTCTTTACGGTCCCAAAATACCTCCAGATTTCTAATTTCAGGCAAATCGGATAGTAAAGACGGTTTCTAGAAGGCCAAGAAGTAAAATCGAGAGATCGGTCTATATGGAGGCTATACCAAAACATGAACCGATGGGCACCATTTTCGGCACACCTTTTTTTGGTCCGCAAATACCTCTAGATTTCCAATTTAAGGCAAATTGGATAAAAACTACGGTTTTTATAAGCCCGAGACCCCAAATCGGGTAGTCGGTTTATATGGGACTATATTAAAACTTGGACTGATATTGCCCATATTCGAATTTGACCTGCCTGCAAACAAAAAACGAATCTGTGCCAAATTTCAGGACGATAGCGCCATTATTGAAGGCTGAAGCGTGATTACGACTGACAGACAGACGGACATGTTTATATCGTCTTAGAATTTCTCCCTGATCAAAAATATATATACTTTATATAGTCGGAAATCGATATTTCAGTGTGTTACAATCGGAATAACAAACTTATTATACCATCTATGGTGGTGGGTATAGAAATAAAATTTTGACAAAATTTTCTATAGAAATAAAATTTTGACAAAATTTTCTATAGAAATAAAATTTTAACAAAATTTTTCTATGAAAATAAAATGTTGAAAAATGTTTCTATAGAAATAAAATTTCGACAAAATTTTCTATAGAAATAAAATTTTGACAAAATTTTCTATAGAAATAAAATTTTAACAAAATTTTCTATAAAAATAAAATTTTGACAAAATTTTCTATAGAAATAAAATTATGACAAAATTTTCTATAGAAATAAAATTTTGACAAAATTGTCCATACAAAAAAACTTTGAAAAAATCTTCTATAGAAATAACATTTTGACAAAATTTTCTATATAAATAAAACTTTGACAAAATTTCTATAAAAATAAAATCTTGAAAAAATGTTCTAAAAAACATAACTAACCACAAAATTTTGATCAAAAACTTCAAAATAAATTTTTTATTTGGTAAATTTTGTTGGACATTTTTATTGTGATTAGGAGTCGTCGGATATATACATTCAGTCAAAATGACACGAGGAGTGTACATATTCCTCTTTTCCTTTGCAAAATGTCCGCCCCTTAGCCTTATACCCATTTCAATCTTTTTATTGTTATCTTATTTCCACTTTAAATACAAAATCTTCTAGACTCATCAACATTTTTCAAGTCTTACAATTCTTTTGAAAATTTCTCCGTAGTTACTAAAAAATGTGCAACTCGTTGCCTTTGTCCATATTCTATTTTAGGGAAAAAATTTCTTGAGCTCCTTTGGAAATTTTCGGCTACTTAAAGAAAAAACCGATTTTTGTAAGGAGTTACGTTATTTTCCTTTTCGCCTTTGTTACTGGTGCCACATTTTTTCCTCGTTAGACCGTCCTTTGCCTTATTGTTCAATGAAACTTTGAATAGTCTTAGTTTTTCCAATTCCTTTTCTACAACAGGGCCCCTGTAAGTCAGTCTTATTTTCTTCTTACAACGACAATGAATGAAAGTTTAACAATAGTTAAGAAACTTGGTGTGTTTTTTTTCTCTGTGAACATGTAAAGGCCATGTATAAAGTTTCCCGTTAGAGGCGAAACTTTGGAGAAAAGAAAATTGAAAAATTAGTTAAAAATGGTCGTGGACATATAATTGACGGTGCGCTTGTAGACCTTAGGTATTGTTACATCGCCAGACATGTTTTCTTGAGTTGAGGGATATAATTGAAATAATAAAGCTCGTGGGTATTGTAATAGTGCCACATCGACACCAATTAGAAAGTTTTGAGCGTTCGAGATTGTGTAAAAATTAATATTTGAAAATTAAAAAAAAAAATTGAAATTGTAAAAGAATAATTGTAAAGAAATTGAGAGGTCATTCAACACTATAACTTAAACTCAAAAAAAGTGAATACTGCAGGGCACTAATTCCAATTTAAGTCGCTAATTTATTACAATTTCTGGGGAGTGATTCAAATTAACAATTGAAAAAATTCTATTTACTTTAAAATGAATTATTAAATAAAAGTAGTCCTGCAAAAATTACCATTTAAGCGCAATCATGCGATGTTACCGGTCTTTAGTTACAATTTCTCCAATATGAAAAAGTTTTATTGACATTATTTATATCCTAAACCACATAGTGGTCAGGGTAGAACAACATTGATCTGCCAAAAATGTGCCTACCGGAAATGTTCATTTTAGACTTCAAAAATTATAAACCGATCTACTCATACCCTGTTTCTGTATGTCGAACAAGAGTATTTCAAATGAAATAAAAATATTTGGGTTTCTCTATGTCGTCAGGCAAGTCACTTCATATTTTGTTGTCGAGTAACAAACGAACATATACAATAAGTGTCAAGAAAAAGGAAAAAACAATTTTGGAATTTGAATAAATTCTCAAGCCAAAAATTTGAAAATACTCATTTTTGATTATCAATGTACTCTCATACAAACGATTTGAACTTTCAAAAATAGAGAAACCCAAATTGATTCGAATTCGAGTGACTGCTTTTCAGTCGACTGGGTTATCGTTCGACATACAGAAGCAGGGTATCAGAATCTACTCCTGAGTCGATCTAGCCCATGGTGTCCGTCCGTTTGTTGTTTGACGTATTAGCCGATCGTATTTAGACTAGGGATCTATAGTAGAAACCAATATTCGATTTTTCGATTATTGACTTTTAATCCAAAATCGATTTTCGATTATTTTTACCAATCAAAATTCGAATATTCGATTTTTCATAATCGAATTTCATAGAAATAATGATTCTACAAAATATTCGATTATATGAAATCTATCTATATTTTTGTGAGTGTTATCAACAATGGTTGTTAAGAAATGCCAACAATTAGTGTTCCAGTCAAACATGTTATTTGTTATTAATTTGTTTGATATATTTTTAAAATGTTCAAGGAATTATTCATTTCCACCAATTTGATATTTTATTTAAACAATTTGTTCTTGTTCTCGTTTACTTACAACTAGGTACATTTCAGTTTAATTGAAACCACTGAATAAAACATTAAAATCGATTTTTGATAGTCAAAATTAAAAAATAGTTCAAAATCTAAAATCGAATAGTCAAAATTAAAAATTAGTTGAAAATCTAAAATCGACTTTGCGATAATAATCGATTTCGACTTTTTTAGATTTTCATGCCAAAATTCGAATAATCGATAAATCGATTCTCGATTTATAGATCCCTAATTTAGACTTACATGTAAACTAATTGAGCGATATCTTTTTTTTACGTTTGGCACAGTTGTATAGAAATAAAATTTTGACAAAATTCTATATAGAAATGAAATTTTGACAAAATTTTATATAGAAATGAAATTTTGAAAAAATTTTCTATAGAAACAAAAATTTTGAAAAATTTTCTATAGAAATAAAATGTTAACAAAATCTTTGTATAGAAATTTAAATTTGACAAAATTTTTGTATAGAAATTAAAATTTGACAAAATTTTTTATAGAAATAAAATTTTAACAAAATTGTCCATAGAAATAAAATTTTGACAAAATTTTATATAGAAATAAACTTTTGACAATTTTTTTTTAATACAAATACAATTTTGACAAAATTTTCTATAGCAATAAAATTTTGACAAACTTTTGTATAAAAACAAACTGTTGACAAAATTTTTGAATGAGAATAAAATTTTGACAAATTTTGTATAGAAATTAAAATTTGACAAAATTTTCTATAGAAATAAAATTTTGTCAAAATTTTCTATAGAAATAAAATTTTGACAAAACCATATAAATAAAATTTTGCCCGATTTTCAGGAATCCAAAACTAATTGAGCGATGTCTTCTTTTTTACGTTTGGCACAGTTGTATAGAAATAAAATTTTGACAAAATTTTATATAGAAATAAAATTTTGACAAAATTTTATATAGAAATGAAAATTTGACAAAATTTTCTATGGAAATAAAATTTTGAAAAAATTTTCTGTAGAAATAAAATTTTGACAACATTTTCTATAGAAATAAAATTTTGACAAAATTTTCTATAAAAAAAATTTGAGAAAATTTTCTATTGAAATAAAATTTTGACAAACTTTTGTATAAAATTAAAATGTTGACAACATTTTTGTATGAAAATAAAATTTTGACGAAAGTTTTGTATAGAAATAAAATTTTGACAAAATTTTCTATACAAATAAAATTTTGAAGGAAATTTCTATAGAAATAAAATTTTGTTGTTGTTTTTTATTGCAGCTTAAAACCATACATTGACTAAACTACAAGTGTAGCTTAACCAAAGAGGAAAAGAATGTTTGTCAAATTTATTTGGGCAAAGCTCTATAGACTGCAAGATGGTTGGATGGACGCACGTTTAGGAATTACCACATTCCTCATCAGCATCCTCTACTTGCAGCAAAACTATCAACCAATTATCAGAATAAATTCAGGCAGTTTATTAAACCCAACAAAAACCACACTTGCTGCAAGTAGAGGATGCTGATGAGGAATGTGGTAATTCCGAAACGTGAGTCCATCCAACCATCTTGCAGTCTATAGGGCTTTGCCCAAATAAATTTGACAAACATTCTTTTTCTCAGTTGGTTAAGCTACACTTGTAGTTAAGTCAATGTATGGTTTTAAGCTGCAATAAAAAACAACAACAATGCTTAAAGAACAAAACCAACAATAACAAAACAAAAGAAATAAAATTTTTACAAAATTTTCTATAGAAATAAAATTCTGACAAAAGTTTCCATATAAGTAAAATTTTGACAAAGTTTTCTATACAAAAAACTTTGACAAAATCTTCGATATAAATAAAATGTTGACAAAATTTTCAATATAAATAAAATTTTGAAAAAATTTTCTATGGAAATAAAATTTTGAAAAAATTTTCTATGGAAATAAAATTTTGACAAAATTTTCTATGGAAATAAAATTTTGACAAAATTTTCTATAGAAATAAAATCTTGAGCAAATTTTCTATAGAAATGAAATTTTTACAAAATCTATATATATAAAATTCAAATTATGTTTGTTTATTTGTTTGTTTGTTTGTTTGTTTATTTGTATGTTCCGGGTTGGCGCGAAAACGGCTGAGCCGATTTACTTCAAACTTTCATAGATCGTGGGGGGCACTCATGTGGTGAAAATAGGGTACCTCATTTTTTGACATATGGACGCGGAGAGGAACCTCCCCTTTGTCCGACTTTTTGAAAATTAGACCAAAGTTGACCGATTTGCACGAAATTTTCTGGGATAGTAGGGGGTGATCCCTAGACAAAGATTCGCAATTTTTTTTTCGAAATTTGGTCGGGAGGGGGTACCTCCCCCTTTAGCGACTTTTTGAAAATAGAGCTCAAATTTTCCGATATGCTTGAAATCGGAAACGGCTGAACCGACTTATTTGAAATTTTAAGAGAAGGTAAAGGATGATCATGTAGTAGAAATAGGGTAAATCATTTTTATATTTCTGGCCCGGGGGGGTGGGGGTACCACCCCCTTGCTCGATTTTTTTAGAATTGGACTTACGTTTTCAGATTTGCTTGAACTCGCAAACGGTTGAACCGAAGGTAAAATATGATCATTTGGTAGAAAAAGGTACTCCCTTTTGTTATATCCGGTCGTGGAGAGGTACCTCCCCCTTGCCCGACTTTTTGTTAATTTGACTTACGTTCTTCGATTTGCTTAAAATTTTCAATGAAAGTTGGGGGTGACTATGGGACAAAGATCCGCAACTTCATTTTCTGAAATTGAATCAGAGAAGGGACCCTTTGCCGGAGGCGTACCTCCCCCTTGCCGATCCTTTTTCAAGTTTCGGATTTGCTTGAAGTCGGAAACGGTCAAGCAGATTTACTTGAACTTTTCAAGAATGTAGAGGGTGACCATGTGGTGAAAATAGGGTACCTCATTTTTTGGTATCTGGTCTGGGAGGGGTACCTCCCCCTTCCCCGATTTTTTTGAAAATTGGACATAACTTCTCCGATTAACTTAAAATTTTTCAGGATGGTAGGGATGGCCCCTAGAAAAGGAGCCGCTAATTTATTTTTAGGAATTTAGTCGTGGAGGGGTCTCTCCCCTTTACACTACTTTTTTTAAATACAGTACAGTAAAATACAGTGTACAGTACTACTCTTCTCGGGTTTTATTGAAATTTACACAGTAGTCGTGCAAAATGTTTTTAGGAAACTGTTCTACCTGCTTTTTAAAAACGAAATAGTGCAGACACGCGTATCTTTTGATATTAAAAAAAAACTATTAAATTGTGGCTTTGTTATTTTACCTTTCATAACTATTACCGATAAAGTAGTCAGTGTGAAATCAGTGTGTAGCAATAATTACCTTCGATTATTACCATTTGCATTCACAACTCTGTAACAACTCTGTAACTCCTGTAATAAATTTTTAAATCATGCCAATGAAGAAGAAGGCAACTCTTACGAAACTTTCTATAAAATCGCAGAAACTAAAACAAAGAAGGAATAAAGAGTCGCAAGAAGAGCGTGAGTTGCGTTTAGAAGAAAATAGAAATAGAGCAACAACTTCTAGACAAGCAGAGACAAACCAACAGCATGAAATTCGAATCCTGCCACAAAGATTTCGATCAAGCCCATTGCGTACATTAGAGAAATCTGAAGAAAGTCGCCGCAGAATCCAAGCACAACGAATACGGACGTTAGCTTCTCGAGAAATCGAAACTCAGAATCAGCGCGATATTCGGCTCCAATCGCAAATGGTAAGAACTATTGCATTGAGACAATCTGAAACGCAAGAACAACGCGATACACGACTCCAATCGCAATTGGTCAGAACTCTTTCATTAAGAGAATCGGAGACGCAACAACAATGGGATGAACGATTACGCTCCCAACTGATAAGAACTGCTGCATCGCGACAATCAGAGACACAACAACAACATGATGCCCGAGTGCAATCAGAACAAGTACGATTTTCAAATCGTATAAATTCAGAATCTGTAGAAGATCAAGCTACGCGTCTTTTATCACAACGCCTAAGATCATCGAACACTAGATCCGCCGAAAGTTCCAAAGGGAAGAGAAAGGCGACTAAGGAGAGAAAGTTTTCTTGAAATTTACATAGGCAGTGGGGGAAGGTTATGAACGAAGAGGCAACCTTCCTTGCCCCACACTTGAAGGAAAGTTTCAAGAACTTTCAGGGAAGGTTAGGGGTGCTATTCACTACGGTGTTTGTCGATATTGTATCGGGGAAAGTGACGTCCCTTTAAAACAATAGAACAAAATTTAAACATCGCCGATCTACTTGAAATTTACAGGGAACGTGGGAGGAGGTGATTAAATTTATACATGATTTTTAAATTAGTATATGATTTTTCGATATCTGGTTGGGGAAGGGGAAAATTGAAATAAACTTTGTCGATTTACTTCGATAGAATTTATAGAGACCATTGAGTAGTTGCGAAATTAATATAGGGTACGTGATAGACCGATATCAGGTCGGAGTGGAGCGAAGGTGGGGGGAGGGTTCCCTTTTGTCCTTTTTTTCTTAAATTGAAAGTAGAGGGTTGTCCGTAAATGGGAACTCGGTACATAATTTTATGATTTTTGCACAGGCTTCTGCCAGACTTCTTTTTAGTAAAGAACTTAAATTTACATGAAATTGGCAGCCAACGTAGAGGGTGCATCATTTTCCAACATTTTAGCAAATGTTAATGTGGTAAAATTTTTTACTAATTTTGCTTTTCCGATTTATTGGATGGGAAAGAGTAATTGTTTGTATGCTATTATAATATAGTGCCTAATTTTCAGATATGTTGAGGAGAAGGATACCTTTCCTTGACAAACCACACTTAAAATTCACAAGAAATATAGAAGAAGGTACACCCTCTCCCGCCGTATTTGTACCTAAAAACGAAAAATCAAGTAGTCCGATTTGTTTAAAAGAATTCAAATCTTTTCGAATTTGTTTTCAGCACGAAGGATATAGTTGACTAATTTAACGCAAAATATTCCTCCAAATATGCTTAGGAAGGCGCAGCGAAGCGGGCCGGGTTACGCTAGTTTTCTATATAAATAAAAGTTTGACAAAATTTTTTATGTAAATTAAATTTTTACAAAATTTCCTAAAAAAAAATATTTTTCCAAAATTTTGTATATAAAATAAATTTTAACAAAATTGTCTATATAAATTAAATCTTGACCAAATTTTCTATAGAAATAAACTTTTGACAAAATTTTCTATAGAAAAAAAAATTGAGAAAATTTTCTATTGAAATAAAATTGTGACAAACTTTTGTATGAAAATAAAATTTTGACAAAATTTTCTATACAAATAAAATTTTAAAGGAAATTTCTACAGAAATAAAATTTTGACAAAATTTTCGATAGAAATAAAATTTTGACAAAATTTTTTATAGAAATAAAATTTTGACAAAATTTTCTATACAAAAAAACTTCTTCTATAGAAATAAAATTATGGCAAAATTTTCTGTACAAATAAAACTTTGACAAAATTTCTATAAAAATAAAATCTTGACCAAATTCTCTATAGATATGAATTGTTTACAAAATTTTCTATATAAATAAAACTTTGACCAAATTTTTAATGTAAATTAAATTTTGACAAAATTTTCTATATAAATTGATTTGACAAAATTTTCTATAGAAATTAAAGTTTTACAAAATGTTCTATATAAATAAAATCTTGACCAAATTTTCTATAGAAATAAAGTTTTTACAAAAGTTTTGCGTAGAAATAAAATTTTGACAAATTTTTCTAGAGAACTAAAATTTTGACAAAATTTTCTATAGAAATAAAATTTTTACAAAATTTTCTATATAAATAAAAGTTTGACGAAATTTTCTATATAAATTAAAGTTTGACAAAATTTTCTATATAAATTCATATTGAAAAAATTTTCTATAAAAATAATAATTTTTACAAAATTTTCTATAAAATAAAATTTTGACAAAATTTTCTATATAAATAAAATGTTTACAAAATTTTCTATAGAAATAAAATCTTGACCAAATTTTCTATAGAAATAAACTTTTGACAAAATGTTCTATAGAAAAAAATGAGAAAATTTTCTATTGAAATAAAATTTTGACAAACTTTTGTATAAAAATAAAATTTTGACAAAATATTCTATACAAATAAAATTTTAAGGGAAATTTCTACAGAAATAAATTTTTGACAAAATTTTCGATAGAAATAAAATTGTGACAAAAATTTTTTATAGAAATAAAATTTTGACAAAAGTTTTCACAAAAATAAAATTTTGACAAAATTTTCTATACAAAAAAACTTCTTCTATAGAAAGAAAATTATGACAAAATTTCCTATACAAATAAAACTTAGACAACATTTCTATAAAAATAAAATCTTGACCAAATTCTCTATAGAAATGAATTGTTTACTATTTGCTATATAAATAAAACTTTGACAAAATTTTCTATATAAATTAAATTATGACAAAATTTCTATATAAATAAAGTCTTGTCCAAATTTTCTATAGAAATAAAGTTTTTACAAAAGTTTTGCGTAGAAATAAAATGTTGACAAAATTTTCTAGAGAAATAAAATTTTGACAAAATTTTCTATGGAAATAAAATTTTTACAAAGTTTTTTATAGAAATAAAATTTTGACATAATTTTCTCTACAGATAAAATTTTGACAAAATTTTCTATAGAAATAAAATTTTGACAATTTTTGTTAAAGAAATAAAAATTTGACAAAAATTATTTATAGAAATAAAATTTCGACAAAATTTTCTATAGAAATTAAATTTTTGCAAAATTTTCTATGGAAATAAAATTTTGACAAAATATTCTATAGAAATTAAATTTTTGCAAAATTTTCTATAAAAGTAAAATTTCGAAAAAAATTTCTATAGAAATTAACTTTTTGCAAAATTTTCTACAGAAATAAAGTTTTGACAAAATTTCCTATAGAAATAAAATTTAGATAAAAGTATCTATAAAAATAAAAAAAGAAATTAAATTTTTTTTGCAAAATTTCCTATAGAAATGTTTACAAAATTTTCTATAGAAATTAAATGTTTGCAAAATTTTCTATAGAAGTAAAATTTCGACAAAATTTTCTATGGAAATTAAATATTTGACAAAATTTCCTATAGAAATAAAATTTTGACAAAATTTCCTATAGAAATAAAATTTAGATAAAAGTTTCTATAAAAATAAAATTTCCACAAAATTTTCTAAAGAAATTAAATTTTTGCAAAATTTTCTATAGAAATTAAATTTTTGTAAAATTTTCTATAGAAGTAAAATTTCGAAAAAATTTTCTATAGAAATTAAATATTTGCAAAATTTTCTACAGAAATAAAATTTTGACAAAATTTCCTATAGAAATAAAATTTAGATAAAAGTTTCTATAAATTTCCACAAAATTTTCTATAGAAATTAAATTTTTGCAAAATTTTCTATGGAAATAAAATTTTTGCAAAATTTTCTATAGAAATTAAATATTTGCAAAATTTTCTACAGAAATAAAATTTTGACAAAATTTCCTATAGAAATAAAATTTAGATAAAAGTTTCTATAAAAATAAAATTTCCACAAAATTTTCTAAAGAAGTTAAATTTTTGCAAAATTTTCTATAGAAATTAAATTTTTGTAAAATTTTCTATAGAAGTAAAATTTTGAAAAAATTTTCTATAGAAATTAAATTTTTGCAAAATTTTCTACAGACATAAAATTTTGACATAATTTCCTATATAAATAAAATTTAGATAAACGTTTCTGTAAAAATAAAATTTCCACAAAATTTTCCAAAATTTTCTACATAAATAAAAGTTTGACAAAATTTCCTATTGAAATAAAATTTGTAAAAATTTTTCTATAGAAATAAAATTTTGACAACATTTTCTGCGAAATAAAATTTTGACAAAATTTTCTATACAAATAAATTTTTACAAAATATTTTTTTTTTGTAGTTTAGTTTTTTTGGTAAACTATTCTCCTAATTTTAATTTTAGTAGATTATTTTTGGCTCGAGTGGCAACCGTGGTCTTTTGTTTTTAGACCTTTATTAAATTTTCCAATTACTTATATCGCTTTTGCTTAAATCAGCAAATTTTCGAAGAGAAAGAGAGAGAAAGTTGTAAATAAACCACAAAGAACTTTAGCTATTGTCCAACATTTACAAAAATGCATTCACAAAATGAAAACAGGAAGATCTAATGCTAAAATTACACTCCCTAATCTCCCTCCAAAGCAAATACTTTGAAATTACCACACAGAAAGAATTTTCTGTTAACTTCAGTCCTATGCAACTATGGAAGTTGAGACAAACAGTCTGTCTATTTTATTCATTCACTGTGTCGTCCTCTCTAGTTTACTATTCTCTGGAGACCCTTATTTACTCTAACTTGTTGTTGAATGACGGTGATGGGGGAGGGCCTGAAACTATTGTAACTATTTTAACTCACATGTGGTTTTTACATTGCATCCAGTCGAATGTTACAAAAATTTAGACTAACAAACACAGCCGCCATCTCTTGGTTTTAGTGCGGACAAGCAGAGGTAACTAATTTGGTAGACATCCTGCTTACATGACCATGTGTTCTTTTTTTCAGAACTTTGCAATGCTCAGTAATCTCAGAGTGTGGTTTAGAGTGTATAGTTTAGATTCTGTGCAAATAGTTAAAGGTGATGGTAGAGTGATTGTTGCAAGCTATAAGGAACTAAAGTTCCCAATGTTTTGGGGATAGTTTTTTGCATTTTGCATTTATTCAGAAAATGTAAATTATCCTTATATGTAAAACATACTCTAAGAGTAATTCCGTTTATATGGAGACCAGAGAATTTTTTTCCTAGTAAGTTGGCTTATATAGTAGTTTAGGCAATAGAGGCGGTTTGTTATATCAGTACTACTGAGACAATTTAGTTCATTGTCATACTTCATTAACTGAAGTACCTATACTAAAAAAAATATTTACGTGATATTAAGGATCACGTGATATTATAGGATGTGCAATTTACACAATATTAAGGAAAAATTTCTTTAAATAAATTACATTTTATTAAAAGAAACTTTATAATCTTTGGTTCAAAAAATGTTTTCACTAAATTTGGGATACGATTTTTGGAAACTTGCATACTTCCGTTAAAGTCATATGACTTTAAACTAAGGCAAATTTTCCTTAAAGTAAAAAAAAAACGTTTTAAAGAAATAGTCCTCAAATTAATGAAATATTGAACCTTCAAATTTAGGATAAAATCGCTTTAAATATAGGCTAATAGTTATTTTGGGGATTTTGTATCTTTGACTTAAAGTTATTTTTTTTTGAATTAAACAAAGAGTTTTGGTTTTGAGGTATTTATTATAATTTGGATTTTGTTCGTGAATAGGTTTTTTTTTAATATATATTGCATATGGAGACTGAAAATTTCATAAATGAGATCTGTTTCCCAATTTTAATTTTAATGACGCTAGATTTTGAGAGAACAGAAGCCTCATCTTTGGCTCGGAATCAATACCAAAATCCTTAAGGGAACGTCAAAATCTTTGTAAACTTTTTTTATACCCTCTACCATAGGATGGGGGTATATTAACTTGATTCCGAGCGAAAAAAGCGGGGAATACAAGTAAGGATACTTTTAAGATACAATTCTCTTTTAAATTTGGGTTTTGTGTACTTGCTTCTAGGAAGCAAATGTTAATTTTTCGTTTCTCAGCGTTTTTTCTTCATATGCTAATAAAGTCTTTTAAAAACGAGTTAACGACAACTTTATTTTCCAAATTAAGACTCGATTTCCAGTAGAATTTATGCTATGTTTCAAGTACAAATCGTCTTTAAAATGAAGTGTTGAAAAACATGTCCTATATTTGAACGACTTTTTGCTTTGTAGTCAAGATGCAAAAAGACAACAAATTTAAAGACAATTTTATTAAATTTAAATATTTTTTTTTGAATTATTAAAGTTAAGTTGACCTTGGCCCAAATAATTTTTCTTTCATGTTATGATACCCATTTTTAAGTCAAATCACTTAATTACAAGGACAATACGACTTCATTGAAAAGTTGATCGAATTTTGGACAAGAAAAAAAACTTTATATTAAAGAAATTTGTCTTCTATGCTAAGCAAACTTTGCATTCGTATTTTAAAGACATCAAATCATTGACCTCACGACAATATTTTTTTGTCAGTGTGGGTCGTGGTGAAATTCTGAGTCGATCTAAGCATGTCCTTCCGTCCGTCTGTTGAAATCACGCTAACTTCCGGACGAAACAAGCTTGAAACTTGGCACAAGTAGTTGTTATTAACGTAGGGCGCATGGTATTGCAAATGGGCCATATTGGACCACTTTTACGTTTAGCCCCCATATAAACCGACCCCCAGATTTTTCTTGGGGAGCCTCTTAGAGAAGAAAATTTCATCCGATCGGGTTGAAATTTGGTACGTGATATTAGTATATGGTCTCCAACAACTATGCAAACATTGGTTTATATCGGTCCAAAATTATATATAGCCTCCATATAAACCGATCCCCAGATTTGACCTCCGGAGCCTTTTGAAGGAGCTAAATTCATCCGATGCGGTTTAAACTTAGTACGTGGTGTAAGTATATGGTCTCTACCAACCATGCAAAAATTGGTCCACATCGGTCCATAATTATATATAGTCCCCATATAAACTGACCCCCAGATTTGGCTTGCGGAGCCTCTTATACAAGCAAATTTCATCCGATCCGGTTGAAATTTGATTCGTGATGTTAGCATATAGTGTCTAACAACCATGCCAGAATTGGTTCATCTCGGTCCATAATTCTATATAGCCCCCAAATAAACTGACTCCCCAGATTTGGCTTGCGGAGCCACTAAGAGAAGCAAATTTCATCCTTTCCGTCTGAAATTTGGAAAATGGTGTTGCTATATGGTCTCTAACAACCATGCCAGAATTGGTCCATATCGGTCCATAATTATATATAGCACTTATATAAACCGATTCCCAGATTTGACCTCCGGAGCCTCTTGGAGGAGCAAAATTCATCCGATCCGGTTGAAATATGGTACATTTCGCTAGTGTGTGGCCGATAACAGCCATGCCAAAATTGGTCCCTATCGATCTATATTATCTATAGCCCCCAAATAAACCGATCCGCAATCACAGAAAAATCACGATTGCCACTCGAGCCAATAATAATCTACCAAAATTTTATTGCCATAGAAAATTTTGTCAAAATTTTCTAGTTCTATAGAAAATTTTGTCTAAATTTTATTTCTATAGAAAATTTTGTCAACATTTTATGTCTTTAGGAAATTTTGTCAAAATATAATTGCTATACAAAATTTTGTCAAAAATTTATTTCTATACAAAATTTTGTCAAAATCTAATTTGGAAATTTTAGGAAATTTTGTCAAAATATAATTGCTATACAAATTTTTTTTCAAAATTTTATTTGTATAGAAAATTTTGTCAGAATTTTATTTCTATAGAAAATTTATGAAGCATTTCATAGATGCAGAGGAATTTTTTGCAATATCTTCCAAAACATCAAGAATTCTACCAATGTACCAAACAGTAAAAAATCTGCCATTTTTGGTAGACTCGTGTTCATAATTTTATATAGCCCCCATATAAAGCGACCCTCATATTTCAATTCTGGCTTTATAATTACAGCACACAAGTTGATATCGGTTCATAATTACTTCTTCCCTATATATACCGATCAAGAACTGAATATATACGTCGAACTTTCTTTTGTCTACTATATATCCCGCATTGACTAACTTACAATTTAGAAGATTATGTTAAGAAGTTTTACGATGCCTTGCCATCGGCCGCAACCCAAGTAATTTAATTGTGGATGACCGTCTTTAGTAGAAGTTTCAACGTAATCCATGGTGGAGGGTACATAAGATTCGGCCTGGCCGAACTTACGGCCGTATATACTTGTTTTCTTTTTTGAATGTACCAGTATTATACCCTGCGCCACACTGTGGAACAGGGTATTATAAGTTAGTGCATATGTTTGCAACACCCAGAAGGAGACGAGACAGACACATGGTGTCTTTGGCAAAAATGCTCAGGGTGGGCTCCTGAGTCGATATAGCCATGTCCGTCCGTCCGTGAACACATTTTTGTAATCAAAGTCTAGGTCGCAGTTTTAGTCCAATGGACTTAAAATTTGGCACAAATTTGTGTTTTGGCTCAGAATAGAACCCCACTGATTTTGGAAGAAATCGGTTCAGATTTATATATAGCTCTCATATATATTTCGCCCGATATGGACTTATATGGCCCCAGAAGCCAGAGTTTTACCCTAATTTGCTTAAGATTTTGCACAAGAAGAACAATTAGTACTATAGTCAAGTGTGCCAAATTTTATTGAAATCGGTTCAGATTTAGATATAGCTCCCATATATATCTTTCGCCCGATATGGACTAATACGGTCCCAGAAGCCAGAGTATTACCCCAATTTGGTTGAAATTGTGCACTAGGAGTACAATTAGAAGTGTAGTCAAGTGTGCCAATTTTTATTGAAATCGGTTCAGATTTAGATATAGCTCCCATATATATCGTTCGCCCGATTTACACTCACCAAACAATTGACAGAGGCCAATTGTTTGGTCCGATTTAGTTGAAATTTTGCACAGGGAATAGAATTAGCATTGTTGCTATGCGTGGCAAATTTGGTTGAAACCGGTTAGATTTAGACATAGCTCCCATATATAGCTTTCGCCCGATTTACACTCATATGACCACTGAGGCCAATTTTTAACTCCGATTTATTTGAAATTTTGCACAGGGAGTAGAATTAGCATTGTAGCTATGCGTGCCAAATTTGGTTGACATCGGTTCAGATTTAGATATAGCTCCCATATATATGTTTTTCTGATTTCGACAAAAATGGTCAAAATACCAACATTTTCCTTGTAAAATCGCCACTGCTTAGTCGAAAAGTTGTAAAAATGACTCTAATTTTCCTAAACTTCTAATACATATATATCGAGCGATAAATCATAAATAAACTTTTGCTAAGTTTCCTTAAAATTGTTTCAGATTTATATGGGAATATGTTTTTACTAACATTTTGTTCCACCCTAGTGCATTAGCCGACTTACATTTTGAGTCTATTGGTTTTGTAGAAGTCTATCAAATTCTGTCCAGATCGAGTGATACTTAAATGTATGTATTTGGGACAAACCTTTATATATAGCACCCAACCTATTTGACGGATGTGATATGGTATCGAAAATTTAGATCTACAAAGTGGTGCAGGGTATAATATAGTCGGCCCCGCCCGACTTTAGATTTTCCTTATATATTCCAATTTATAATACTTCAGTTAATTTTTTCCGTTTTCCATTTTTGCCTGTTTGCACGAGTACAAATACTCAAAATATTTAGCCTTAAAGTCCAATTTTGCTGTCCAAGGTATTTCGCGAACATCCCAAAGGGAATATTAATGTCACCTAAAGACATGGGCTTAACTATGGGATCGTTCCGGATCCTTCATGTTTGCCCATTTTCCATTTAAAGGTTCCACTTTACCAAATTCTTGCCAAAATCGACACACGTGTACAACCGAAGTGTAATTCCTGAAATCAAACATTTCTAAATCCTTTTCTCTGTATAATAACAAAATTTTTGCAAAGTTTCTTTATACATTCGAGCAACATGAAATTGGCTATAGACATAGCTAAGCCTTTTGTTACCTTGGCATTTCCGTTTCCGTTAGTCTTAAAGTACCGTTCACTGTCATTCTATCACTATGTTCAAATAAGAATTTTCATAGATGTAAGTGAATGATATTCTAAGAATAGATAGACTAACATTTGAACACACAAATACTCACACGTGGAAATCTATTCATATGGGTCAATGTCTGTAGCACTATAGAAACCATCCTCCTGATGGTGTATGTAAGAGCTTTACTTAGGTTGCTCACCAATTTCTTAAGCAAATACTTATGTATGGAATTTTTGTTGCATTTTATCTTTTATGCCCTCTTTTCTTGTATTCGTGAGTGTGTTTGTATCTTTGGCTATAGGTAAATGCTTCAGTACATTGATTATTGTTTGAAAATTGATGGATAGGTTTCTTTGTTAAATATTGTTCCTTGAGTACAATATAAGGTTTATAAGCTGGGATTAGTTATAAAAGCTTTTGCCCAATAATTCATGTAGATCCGAGAACATGGGTACAAAGACCATTGTAACATGTGTATTTACTTTGTTCAGGTAAATGTCCTACATACACAGGATCAACGAAACAAGTATTACAAAATGAGGAATATAGACATATTATTGGGAAAAGAGTTAGGGATTATAGATAATAAAAATCTTCAAATTGTATATTTATAAATTGTTTTTTAAGCATTTTTAGTAACTTGGTAATTTTTAATAACTACACTGAAAAAATATTTACTTAATACTATTTAATATTAAAGATTACGCAACCTAAATTTTAGGATGCGAAATTTACAAAATATTAAGAACAAATTTCTTTAAAATAATGAAATTTTAATTAAAATAAAGTTTATAATCTTTACATCAAATTTTTATACCCTGCGCCACACTGTGGAATAGGGTATTATAAGTTAGTGCATATGTTTGTAACACCCAGAAGGAGACGAGATAGACACATGGTGTCTTTGGCAATAATGCTCAGGGTGGGTCCCTGAGTCGATATAACCATGTCCGTCCGTCCATCTGTCCGTCTGTCCGTCCGTCCGTCTGTCTGTGAACACATTTTTGTGATCAAAGTCTAGGTCGCAATTTAAGTCCAATCGCCTTTAAATTTGGCACATGTTCCTAATTTGGGTCAGAATAGAACTCTATTGATTTTGGAAGAAATCGGTTCAGATTTAGATATAGCTCCCATATATATCTTTCGCCCGATACGGACTAATATGGACCTAAAAGCCAGAGTTTTAGCCCAATTTGGTTGAAATTTCGCACAGGGAGTAGATTTAGCATTGTAGCTATGCGTGCCAAATTTGGTTGAAATCGATTCAGATTTAAATATAGCTTCCATATATATCTTTCGCCCGATATGGACTAATATGGTCCTAGAAGCCATAGTTTTGACCCAATTTGTTGGAAATTTTGCACTAGGAGTACAATTAGTAGTGCAGTAAAGTGTGCAAAATTTGATTGAAATCGGTTCAGATTTAGATATAGCTCCCATATATATCTTTCGCCCGATATGGACTAATATGGTTCTAATAGCCGGAGATTTGGCCCAATTTGGTTGAAATTTTGCACAGGGAGTAGATTTAGCATTGTAGCTATGCGTGCCAAATTTGATTGAAATCGTTTCAGATTTATATATAGCTCCCATATATAGCTTTCGCCCGATTTACACTCATATGACCACAGAGGCCAATTTTTTACTACGATTTAGTTGAAATTTTGCACAGGGAGTAGAATTAGCATTGTAGCTATGCGTGCCCAATTTGGTTGAAATCGGTTTAGATTTAGATATAGCTCCCATATATATGTTTTTCTGATTTCGACAAAAATGGTAAAAATACCAACATTTTCCTTGTAAAATCGCCACTGCTTAGTCGAAAAGTTGTAATAATTACTCTAATTTTCCTAAACTTCTAATACATATACATCATAAATAAACTTTTGCGAAGTTTCCTTAAAATTGCTTCAGATTTAAATGCTTCCCATATTTTTTTTTTTTACTAACATTGTGTCCACCCTAGTGCATTGCCGCCTTAAATTTTGAGTCTATAGATTTTGTAGAAGTCTATCAAATTCTGTCAGATCGAGTGATATTTAACATAAATGTATGTATTTGGAACAAACCTTTATTTGACGGATGTGATATGGTATCGAAAATTTAGATCTACAAAGTGGTGCAGGGTATAATATAGTCGGCCCCACCCGACTTTAGACTTTCCTTACTTGTTTTTTACTAACACTGTGCTCCACCCTAGTGCATTAGCCGACTTAAGGGAGCCACCGTGGTGCAATGGTTAGCATGCCCGCCTTGCATACACAAGGTCATGGGATCGATTCCTGCTACGACCGAACACCAAAAAGTTTTTCAGCGGTGGATTATCCCACCTCAGTAATGCTGGTGACATTTCTGAGGGTTTCAAAGCTTCTCTAAGTGGTTTCACTGCAATGTGGAACGCCGTTCGGACTCGGCTATAAAAAGGAGGTCCCTTATCATTGAGCTTAACATGGAATCGGGCAGCACTCAGTGATAAGAGAGAAGTTCACCAATGTGGTATCACAATGGACTGAATAGTCTATGTGAGCCTGATACATCGGGCTGCCACATAACCTAACCTAACCTAGCCGACTTAAATTTTGAGTCTATAGATTTTGTAGAAGTCTATCTGTCCAGATCGAGTGATATTTAACATAAATGTATGTATTTTGGATAAACCTTTATATATAGCCCCCCAACACATTTGACGGATGTGATATGGTATCGGAAATTTATATCTACAAAGTGGTGCAGGGTATTACATACTTGTTTTTATTAAATTTAGGACACAAATTTTGTAAATTTGCGTCCGTCCGTAAAAGTCGCATGTCCTTGAACTAAGGTTAATTTTTCTTAGAATAAAGAAACACATTTTTGATTTAAAGAAATTGTCCTTAAATTAACTGAAATATTGAAACTTTAGATTTGAGATAAAAACGCTTCAATTATAGGCTAAAATTATTTTGAGGATTTTGCGTCTTTGGTTTAAAGTTTTTTCATAATTAAGAAAAAAACATTTTACTTTGCAGTATTCATTATAATTTGGATTTATAAACTGGCATTTGTACTTGATTACCTTTATTAATAAACCGTGAAAAGAGAATGAAAATTTGATAAATAATCCTAATTTTGATTTTATTGGTCCTAGATTTAAAGCCAGATAAGTCACTAAATAATGTCTTTATTTTAAAGAAGCCGCATCTTTGGCTCGGAATCAATACCAAAATCCTTAAGGGAGGGTCAAAATCTTTGGATCCAAGTAAACTTTTTGTTTTGAGTGTATTAGCACCAGGGCTGTGGAGCCGGAGTCGGAGTAAGAAGATTTTGCTGGAGTCGGAGTCGTAAAAATTTAGCTCGACTCCGACTCCGGCTAAACCAATTTTTTTTAAAACACTTCACATTTTTGTAACTAAGCAAGTTTTTACGCAAATTAGTTTCCATTGCGTTATTCATTCGATCAATGTACAGCATGATTGTAAATGAAAATCAACTTCCAATTACGGCTATCTTTTTATGTTTCCTAGAATGTTAGACTAGCAGATGGGCTGGATCGATTCATTTTGATGCCCATATAAATTTATTTGAAATATTTCGAACAATCGAAATTATTTTATTTTAAATGTTATTTTAAGGGCATATACATATGTGGAATATGTGGAGAGACAATTTTTTCAAAGTTGTTTTTTATAGAAAATTTTGTCAAAATGATATTTCTATAAGAAATTTTGTCAACATTTTATTTTTATAGCAAATTTTGTCAAAATTTTATTTCTATAAAAAATTTATTCAAAATTTTGTTACTAAAGAAATATTTTTTTCTATAGAAAATTTAGTCAAAATTTTATTTCTATAGAAAATTGAGTCAAAATTTTGTTTCTATAGAATATTTTGCAAAATTTTATTTCTATAGAAAATTTTGCAAAATTTTGTTTGTTACACAAAAATTTTTTCAAAATTTTATTTCTATTGATAATTTTATTTCTATAAACATTTAAGTCAAAATTTTATTTCTATAGAAAATTTTGCCAAAATTTTATAGTAATATATTTTTTTATTAGAAAATTTGGTCAAAATTTTATTTCTATAGAAAATGTTGCCAAAATTTTATAGTAATAGATTTTCTTATTAGAAAATTTGGTCAAAATTTTATTTCTATAGAAAATTTAGTCAAAATTTTGTTTCTGTAGAATATTTTGCAGAATTTTATTTACTACACAAAAATTTTTCTAAAATTGTTTTTTTATTGATAATTTTTTCAAAATTTTATTTCTATAAGAAAATATTGTCAAATTTTATTTCTATAGCAAATTTCCTCAAAATTGTTTTTCTTACTGATGCTCATTGATACTCACTGCTATAAAAATTGTATTCAAAATTTTATTACTGTAGAAATATTTTTTTCTATTATAAATTTAGTCAAAATTTTATTTCTATAGAAAATTTTGTCTCTATAGAATATTTTGCAAAAAATTGTCAAATTTTATTTCTATAGCAAATTTTCTCAAAATTTTTTTTCTTACTGATGCTCATTGATACTCACTGCTATAAAAATTGTATTCAAAATTTTATTACTGTAGAAATATTTTTTTCTATTATAAATTTAGTCAAAATTTTATTTCTATAGAAAATATTGTCTCTATAGAATATTTTGCAAAATTTTGTTTGCTACACATTTTTTTTTTTAAATTGTATTTCTATTGATAATTTTTTCAAACTTTTATTTCTACAAAAAATTTTGCCAAATTTTATTTCTATAAAAATTTTATTCAAAATTTTATTTCTATATATTTGGTCAACAGTTTATTTCTATAGAAAATTTAGTCAAAATTTTATTTACTAGACAAAAATTTTTCCAAAATTGTATGCTCACTGATACTCACTGCTAAGTCGAAACCTTGTAGAAATGACTCAAATTTTCAAAATTTTTCAATCAATGAATCATAAATGCATTTATGCGAAATTGTCTAAACAATTATAAATATTTCCCAAATATTGCCCGAGATTTTGTAGAAGTCTGATTAGAGATTTTATCAAAATGTAGATCTAAATACCAAGTTGTGCAGAGTATATTATAATCGGTCCGTCCGACTTTAGACTTTCCTTGCATTTTTATTATACCCACCACCATAGAATGGTGACGGGGGTATAATAAGTTTGTCATTCCGTTTGTAACGCATCGAAATATCGATTTCCGACTATATAAAGTATATATATTCTTGATCAGGGAGAAATTCTAAGACGATATAACGATGTCCGTCTGTCCGTCTGTCTGTCTGTCTGTCTGTCTGTCTGTCTGTCTGTCTGTCTGTTGTAATCACGCTACAGTCTTCAATAATGAAGCAATCGTGCTGAAATTTTGCACAAACTCGTCTTTTGTCTGCAGGCAGGTCAAGTTCGAAGATGGGCTGTATCGGTCCAGGTTTTGATATAGTCCCCATATAGACCGATCTCCCGATTTTACTTCTTGGGCTTATAGAAACCGCAGTTTTTATTCAATTTACCTGAAATTGGAAATCTAGAGGTATTGTCGGACCACAAATACGTGTGCCGAAAATTGTGAGTATTGGTCCATATTTTGGTATAGCCCCCATATAGACCCATCTCCCGATTTTACTTCTTTGGCTTATAGAAATCGCAGTTTTTATTCAATTTACCGGAAATTGGAAATCTAGAGGTATTGTAGGACCACAAATACGTGTGCCAAAAATTGTGAGTATCGGTCCATATTTTGGTATAGCCCCCATATAGACCGATCTCCCGATTTTACTTCTTGGGCTTATAGAAACCGCAGTTTTTATTCAATTTACCTGAAAATGGAAATCTAGAGGTATTGTAGGACCACAAATACGTGTGCCAAAAATTGTGAGTATCGGTCCATATTTTGGTATAGCCCCCATAAAGACCCATCTCCCGATTTTACTTCTTTGGCTTATACAAATCGCAGTTTTTATTCAATTTACCTGAAATTGGAAATCTAGAGGTATTGTAGGACCACAAATACGTGTGCCAAAAATTGTGAGTATCGGTCCATGTTTTGGTATGTTCCCCATATAAAACGACCACCCGATTTGGAGTCTTGGGCTTATAGAAACCTTATTTTTTATCCAATTTGTCTGAAATTGGAAATCTAGAGGTATTTTAGGACCATAAAGAAGTGTGCCGAAAATGGTGAGGATCGGTCCATATTTTGGTATAGCCCCCATATAGACCGATTTTCCGATTCTACTTCTTGGGCTTCTAGAATCCGAAGTTTTTATCCTATTTGCCTGAAATTGTAAATATTCTGGTATTTTAGGCTCACAAAAACGTGTATCGGATTAGGTTTTTATAGGTCCATTTGGTAATGCCTCCATATAGACCGACTTCACTTCTTGAGGGTGTAGAAGGCGCACTGATTATGAAAATTGCTTGAAACTCAATGTAAAATTTCCAGATTTTACTTCTACAGATTTAAGATTTCAAATCAAGACGTTATTTTATAATTTTCTTGCACACTTAAAGAGATGTTAATGGTTCCTCTAAAACTCAAACAAAAATGGTTCTTATAAATCCAGAATCTGATATAGTCCTCATGGATGAAATCTTTAAATTTATCTTCGGGAAGTGTCCTCAAGTCCTCAAGCCCTCCTGAAGTTTCAAAGGAAACCCTAATATTTGGTTCATGGTGGTGGGTATTTAAGATTCGGCCCGGCCGAACTTACTGCTGTATATACTTGTTTTTTGTTAAAATTGTGCTACGTCCCATGACGTTAGATTTAAATTTTAAGTACATAGATTTTGTAGAAGTATATACAATTTTGTCTAAACGATTCAGATTCAAATTCATGCATATGGGAATATAAACCTTTAAATAGCCCGCAACAAATTTAAAGGCTTTGAGATAGTATCAATAATTTTGGTCCACAAATACATATACTGTTGGTATATTCTCATATTATGATGGGTATTTATATCATTATTTTATTTATTAAACATTGCCCTAAATTTGAAATATAGAGTTCAATTGGCATCTAATGTGAAATTAAGACATTTTTGTGCACACATAAATAAATACGATACTTTATATCGATCCACTTACGATACCAACCCCCCCCCCCCAATAGAACTACAAATTAGTTTTATTAAAATGAGATTTTGTTATATTACCCGGAGTCGACTCCGGAGTCGGAGTCGAGCTGATGACAAATGCTGAAGTCGGAGTCGGAGTCGAGCAAAATTGGCTCGACTCCACAGCTCTGAATAGCACACCATCTCATTCTAAGTAAGAAACAAATTATTTCTATAGAAAATTTTGTCAAAATTTCATTTCTATAGAAAATTGTGTCAAAATTTTATTTCTGTAGAAAATTTTGTCAAAATTTTATTTCTATAAAAAAAGCGTGTAAAAATTTTATTTCTATTGAAAATTTGGCCAAATTTTATATCTATGGAAAATTTTGTCAAAATTTAATTTCTATAGAAATAAATGTTTGTCCAAATTTTATTTATATGGAAAATTTTGTCAAATTTTAATTTCTACAGAAAATTTTGTCCAAATTTTATATCTATGAACAATTTTGTCAAAATTTATATTCTATAGAAAATTTTGTCAAAATTTAATTTCTATAGTCAAAATTTTATTTCTATAGTAAATTTTGTAAAATTTTTTTTCTATATAAAATTTAGTAGAAATTTTTTTTCTATATAAAATTTTGTCAAAAATTTTATTTCTATAGAAAATTTTGTCAAAAGTTTATTTCTATAGAAATTTTTGTTAAACTTTTATTTCTATAGAATTTTTTTTAATTATACCCTTCACCACTACTGTGGTACAGGGTATAATAAGTTTGTGCATTTGTATGTAACTCCAAGAAATAGTGGTCATAGACCCATCTTTTAGTATACCGATCGGCTTAGAATTAAATTCTGAGTCGATTTAGCGATGTACGTCTGCCTGTCTGTCTGTCTGTCAGTCCGTCCGTCTGTCTGTATATGTAATTTTGTACACAAAGTACAGCTCGCAATTTAAGTCCGATCGTCCTCAAATTTGGCATAGGGCCGTTTCTTGGGACAGAGACAATCGCTATTGGTTTTGGAAAAAATCGGTTCAGATTTAGATATAGCTGCCATATATATTTATTTTTCCCCGATTTGGTCATAGTTAGCGTGTCTATCAACCGATTTTCTTGAAATACCGTACATCCAAATATTTTATGAATCTCGAAAATCTTACAAAATATCAGCCAAATCGGTTCAGATTTAAATATAGCTCCCATATATATCTTTCGTCCGATTTAGACTCATATGACCACAGAGGCCAAAGTTTACTACCGATCTTCGTGAAATTTTGCACAGAGGGTAGAATTGACATTCTACCAATGCTTGGTAAATTTGATTGAAATCGGTTCAAATTTAGATATAGCTCCCATATATATCTTTCGTCCAATTTGAACTTATATGGCCACAAAAACCAGAGTTTTGTCGTGATTTGCTTCAAATTTTGCACAAGGGGTACGTTTAATAGTATCGTTAAGTGTGTCAAAATTTTGTTTAAATCGGTTCAGATTTAGATATAGCTCACATATATATCTTTCGCCCGATTTGGACTTATATGGTCTCAAAAGCCAGAGTTTTGCCCTGACTTACTTCAAATTTTGCACAAGCGGTACTTTTAACGATACTATTGTATGTGCCAAATATGGTCAAAATCAATTCAGATTTAGATATAGCTCCCATATATATCTTTCGTCCGATTTGAACTTATATGGCCTCAAAATCCAGGGTTTGCCGTGATTTGCTTCAAATTTCGCACAAGGAGTACGTTTAGTAGTATCGGTAATTGTGCCATATCAGATTTAGATATGGATCCCATATATATCTTCCGTCCGATTTGCACTCATATGACCAGGGGGGACAAAGTTATACTCCCATTTACGTGAAATTTCACATAGATAGCAGAATTATTACTCTAACTATACATGTCAAATTTATTCAAAATCGGTTCAGATTATATATAGCTCCCATATATACGTACACCAGAGTTGGGGAAATATGGTAGACTGTTACACATTTTAGACCCATTTTTAATGGAAGTTTCCTCCAATTAATTGGATAGCGTTAGACGATTTAAATTTTAATTCTAGACATTTTGTAGAAGTAAAAATTGTCTCCTTTATATAGCTTCCAGCAAATGTGAAGTAGTTGAGATGGTAACACAAATTTTGGCCTACATAGGGATGAAGGGTATAATATAGTCGGCCCCGCCCGATTTTTGACTTTACTTACTTGTTTCAGTATATTTAAGATTCCGCCCGACCGAACTAACTGCTGTATATCGTATACTTGTTATAGACAATTTTGTCAAAATTTTTCGTATATTGAAAATTTTATAAAAATTTATTTCTATAGAAAATTTTGTCAAAATTTTATTTCTATAGAAAATTTTGTCAACATTTTATTTCTATAGAAAATTTTGTCAAAATTTTATTTCTATAGAAAATTTTGTCAACATTTTATTTCTATAGAAAATTTTGTCAAAATTTTATTTCTATTTTTGTTAAAATTTTGTTTATATAAAAATTTTTAAAAGTATTGCGCTTTACTTTGTTGCATATCAACCACCCTATATAATCTAAGTCAGTCCGAAATAGCGGGCTAACCTAATGGACTATAGACTTCTTAATCTATATAACTAATGAGGCTACCTTACCTAACTTAATTTATATGTATTAAATTTCACTCTTTCAGGCGTTTCCTCTATGAAAAAATACCAAAAATATTTAATTTTCACAGCCAAAATAGAATTTAAATTTAATTTTCTCTTTGACCACAAATGTAGCAAAAAACTTTTACATGGTCTTTTGTGTGAATTCATTTTCAATTTTTTTTTTGTGCTACTTCTGCCAAATAAAAATGATTAGAAACGTGACTAAGAGCTCATCATCATCAGACAACATGAACAAGATACTGTAAAAATATTTACTTATCATCCCATCACTAAAAATTACGCTGTTGCTGTCTCACAGCCTCTCGCTAGCCATTGTGGCCAACAACCGTCATGGGAGCTGGTCGTTGTAGTAGTAGTGGCGGTAGCGGAAGCGAATGATGCTACTGCTGGTAGCCACTTTTTGGTGATATGGAGTTGCCTCAACATACCAGTTGGCTTTATAGACTTCCGTCCGTTGGCCAAAAACCATATAAAATATAGGCGAGAAAAAAAAGGATCTCGCTTTGGTTTTTGTTGCTGCTGCCACTCACATGCTGTCGTTTGTAAAAGGACACTTCACTGAAGGAAGGACAAAAAGTTTGGAGAGTTTTTTTTGCATTGAATTGCAAAAACAACCAAAAAAAAACTTTAGAAGCAAATATGTATAATATGTGTATTTGTCGCCTTTGGCAATGAAGACCAATGCTGAGAGAGAGAGTGAGAACGAACACTGTTTTTTTACGCCATTGTTTGATTTGCTTCCTTCATGTGTAGAGTTAAGCAAGCCATGATATGAACACATTTCCAAAGTGGTTTTCTGTACATGCCTCAAATAAAGAAGCATTATAGCCACCATCAGCAGTTAAGCATATCTTTTTGTTCGAAAATGGTCTCTTCATTGTTTGATTGCCATTCGTGGCTTGGGGATGACAATTGGCACTTGTTTTTCTAATAGTCTTTGCTTCTGGGGACAAAGATATAGACATACTACAAGCGATTCGTAAGGATTTTGGCGCAAAATATGTATGCCCATGGACGAATAAGGAATATTTTTTAATTGCCGGAAAATGTAAGCACCAGAAGGATTTGTTTTTTGGTTATGGCTGTCCGTCCGTTAACATACATGGAAATGTCTCAAACTTGGACACTCTGAAGTTTTAGCGGGAGTTCTAAAGGGTGATACAAGAAGAGCAGCGTATCAAAATTTTGCTCGCGCATCGCGAAAATCCGAGCTACTCGCACGCAAAGCTGGAAAAATCGCTAAAAGTTGACAAATCAACCATTAAAAATACAATTAAAGTGTTTGGGGAACGTTTGTCGACAGCCAGGAAGCCTGGATCGGGGGGAAATCGAAAACTGGAAGCCGCTGAGACGACAAAGAGAGTCGCCGGTAGTTTCAAGCGAAACCCTAACCTCTCTCTCCGAGATGCCGCAAATAACCTGGGTGTATCGTCTACAACCGTGCATAGAGCCGGACTATCGACTTACAAGAAGGTAGTGACTCCAAATCGCGATGATAAATAAAATACGGCGGCAAAAGCGCGATCCCGGAAGCTGTACACGGAGCTGTACATGCTGACGAAGTTTGACTGCGTGGTAATGGACGACGAAACCTACGTCAAAGCCGACTACAAGCAGCTTCCGGGACAGGAGTTTTACACGGCAAAAGGAAGGGGAAAGGTAGCAGATATTTTCAAGCACATAAAACTGTCAAAGTTCGCAAAGAAATATCTGGTTTGGCAAGCCATCTGTACCTGTGGCTTGAAAAGCAGCATTTTCATAGCTTCCGGGACTGTCAACCAAGAAATTTACGTGAAAGAGTGTTTGAATAAACGTCTGCTGCCTTTCCTGAAGAAACACGGTTGTTCCGTACTGTTTTGGCCGTATTTGGCATCTTGCCATTACGGTAAAAAGGCCATGGAGTGGTACGCCGCCAACAACGTGCAGGTGGTTCCCAAGGACAAGAACCCTCCCAACATGCCAGAGCTCCGCCCAATTGAGAAATACTGGGCTATTGTCAAGCAGAACCTAAAGAAGCCCAAAAAACAGCTAAGGACGAGCAGAAGTTCAAGGCAAACTGGCTTTCTGCGGCGAAAAAGGTGGACAAGGTGGCTGTACAAAATCTGATGGCAGGTGTCAAGCGTGAGGCCCGGCAATTCGGATTTGGAAAAGCGAAAGCCTAACTGAAAATTTTTCCAGAATTTTATACTAATTGAACTTGAAAAAGAAATTTAATTTGATTTTTTAAATAAACGATTTCACCGATTTACACGCGTTTTCCCTTGACCAAATTTTGACCGTATCACCCTTTAAGCTCTTTACCACATCGGCTGATTACCTGCGACGTTATGTTTGGATTACCATGGGCTGACTGTTGATGAAGAAGCTGATATCATTTGTGAATATCGGCCTTTGAGCTCCAGCATAAGAAGATCTAAATATCAAATCAGCCAGTGATTACTAATTCATGGCGAAAGTATGTCTGCAGTAGAAGGTTTTCAAATTTCCAAATTTTATTAAATTTACGAATTAGTGTTTATCTACTTCAACAGCCCTACAGTTTTAATTTAGAACCCCAAACTTAAACCTTAAGTATTTTCTTTATAAAAATCCTTGAATATTCCTTTACTGCATATCTCTTAGAAGCCTTCATGGAATTCTTTTTTTTTTTTTTGGCAAAGTGGTGAATACATCAAATATTAACAGGGCTTATGAAAAGCTCCTCTCTAACATAAAATGAAACAAGTGGTATAGCAAATGGTCTCCCATGTGTGTAAAACACGAAAACGAAGAAACATGTCAACAATATTTTCCTTCACCCACATTTTATCTCATGCGAAATATCGTTCTGTTATCTGCGGTACACAGTAACTATTTCGAAACCAGAACAAGGGCGTTACGCCTCAAGGAAATTTGAAGAAATTATAAAAGCTTCAAAAGTAAAGGAAAATATTTAAATTCAATGCTGGGGAAAACGTAAGTATATGCCGCCGAAAATTCAGCCAGGCTGAATTGCGTAGAAAGTTCTCAGAAAAATAAAGAGCACCAAAATGTTTCTAATTTAATTTTTGGTTGTTTTTAGATCTGTTCTAAAATGGGCTTTCAAGGTCTCTCAATATGCAAATAAAAAGACTTTATTTCATATTTACATCCGACGTTTCGTTGGTGATTTCCAACTTCTTCTGGGATGAATTTTTTATTGAAATCTGGCAACCATATTGTAAACAGAAAAAGTTTCTAATTTAAATTTTAATTGAAAAATCAATTAAAACTATAATTGCATCAACAATTTTATTTTATTTGAAACAAAAATCAATCACAAAAATTAATTCTCTAAATATGATCACCTCAAACATGTTTTAAGAGCAAAATGTTATTTTTGGGTGGTGACCATGTAACATGGTTTTCGCAACCATGTTATTTTCTCGGAAATCATGAATCTGATCAGGTTATATTTGACGAGAAAATAACATTTTAGTGACAAACATGTTACATGGTCACCATACAAAAATAACATTTTGCTCTTGAAACATATTTGAGGTGATAATATTACTTCTTTGCGTGTACCCTGCGCCAAGTTAGTGCATATTTTTGGAACACCCAAAAGCAGACGAGTCTTTGGCAATATTGCTCAGGGTCGGCTCCTGACTCGATCTAGCCATGTCCCTCTGTCTATGAACTCATTTTTGTAACCAAAGTCTAAGTCGCAATTTTACTCCAATCGACTTCAAATTTGGCTCAAGTATGTATTTTGGGTCAGAGCCCTATTGATTTTGGAAGAAATCGGTTTAGTTTTAGATATAGCTCCCATATATACGGCCGTAAGTTCGGCTAGGACGAATCTTATGTACGCTCCACCATCGATTGCATAGAAACTTGTACTGTCATCCACAATCGAATTAATTGGGTTGCGGTAACACTTGCCGATTGCAAGGTATCTTAAATCTTCTCAATTATAAGTTAGTCCATACAAAAACAAGTAAGGAAAGTGTAAAGTCGGGCAGGGCCGACTATATTATACCCTGCACCACTTTGTAGATCTAAATTTTCGATACCATATCACATCCACCAAATGTGTTGGGGGCTATATATAAAGGTTTGTCCCAAATACATACATTCAAATATCACTCGATCTGGACAGAATTCGATAGACTTCTACAAAATCTATAGAATCAAAATTTAAGTCGGCTAATGCACTAGGGTGGAACACAATGTTAGTAAAACAATATGGGAAACATTTAAATCGGAAGCAATTTTAAGGAAACTTCGCAAATGTTTATTTACGATTTATCGCTCGATATATATGTATTAGAAGTTTAGGAAAATTAGAGTCATTTTTTGCAACTTTTCGACTAAGCAGTGGCGATTTTACAAGGAAAATGTTGGTATTTTGACCATTTTTGTCGAAATCAGAAAAACATATATATATTGGAGCTATATCTAAATCTGAACCGATTTCAACCAAATTTGGCACGCATAGCTACAATGCTAATTCTACCCCCTGTGCAAAATTTCAACTAAATCGGAGTTAAAAATTGGCCTCTGTGGTCATATGAGTGTAAATCGGGAGAAAGCTATATATGGGAGATATATCTAAATCTGAACCGAGTTCAACCAAATTTGGCACGCATAGCAAAAATGCTAATTCTACTCCCTGTGCAAAATTTCAATTAAATCGGTGTAAAAGATTGGCCACTGTGGTCATATGAGTGTAAATAGGGCGAACAATATATATGGGAGCTATATCTAAATCTGAACCGATTTCAATAAAATTTGGCACACTTGACTACACTACCAATTATACTCCTAGTGCAAAATTTCAACCAAATTGGGGTAAAACTCTGGCTTCTGGGACCGTATTAGTCCATATCGGGCGTAAGATATATATGGGAGCTATATCTAAATCTGAACCGATTTCAACCAAATTTGGCACACTTGACTAGAGTATTAATTGTTCTTTTTGTGCAAAATTTTAAGAAAATTAGGGTAAAACTCTGGCTTCTGGGGCCATATAAGTCCATATGGGGCGAAATATATATATGGGACTATATTTCAATCTGAACAGATTTCTTCCAAAATCAATAGGGTTCTATTCTGAGCCAAAAGACATACTTGTGCCAAAGTCGATTGGACTAAAACTGCGACCTAGACTTTGATTACAAAAATGTGTTCACGAACAGACGGACATGGCTATATCGACTCAGGAGCCCACACTGAGCATTTTTGCCAAAGACACCATGTGTCTATCTCGTCTCCTTCTGGATGTTGCAAACATATGCACTAACTTATAATACCCTGTTCCACAGTGTTGCGCAGTTTGATATAATTTCCTATAGAAATAAAATTTTGACATAATTTCCTAAAGAAATAAAATTTTGACAAAATTTTCTATAGCAATAAAATTTTGACAAAATTTTCTATAGAACTAAAATTTTGACAAAATGTTCTATAGAAATAAAATCTTGACAAAATTTTCTATCATAATAGAATTTTGACAAAATTTTCTATAGAAAAAAAATTGGTAGCTTACTTTTGGGGGTCGGCTATATATAACTATAGACCGATATGGCCCAATTTTGGCCATATACTAGCTCAATGTACCAACTTTGACCACGTACCAAATTTCAACCGGATCGGATGAATTTTGCTCTTCCAAGAGCTCCGGAGGTCATATCTGGGGATCGGTTTAAATGGAGGTTATATATAAGTATGGACCAATTTTTGTATGGTTGTTAGATACCATATACTAACACCACGTACCAAATTTTTACCGGATCGGGTGAATTTTGCTCTTCCAAGGGGCTCCGGAGGTCAAATATGGGGATCGGTGTATATGGGGGCTATATATAATTATGGACCGATGTGGACCAATTTTTGCATGGTTTTTAAATACCATATACTAACACCATGTACCAAATTTCAACCGGATTGGATGAATTGTGTTCCTCCAAGAGGCTCCGCAAGCCAAATCTGGGGATCGGTTTTGGGGGCTATATATAATTATGGACCGATGTGGACCAATTTTTGCACGGTTGTTAGAGACCATATACTAACGCCATGTATCAAATTTCAACCGGATTGGATGAATTGTGCTCCTCCAAGAGGCTCCGCAAACCAAATCTGAGCGTCGGTTGGCCCATTTGCAATACCATCTGACCTACATTAATAACAACTACTTGTGCCAAGTTTCAAGTCGATAGCTTGTTTAGTTCGGAAGATTTAACTATATAGGGGGAAAATTTTTATATATAGCAAAAATATTCCCTCTCCGCTGAAATTTAGTAAAATAGAAAAATTCAATGTAAAATTTCTATAAACGATGGTTTCTTATATATTGAAAATTGTGCAGACACTAAAATTGCCTTAAGCTACTTGTTTCTAATAGCACAACAGCTAGTATGGAATTCTATACAAAATGGTAAAAGCAGTCAACGTAGACCCAAATGTAAAGAACTGTTGTTGTTATTGTTCGTTCCATCAACAGTAACGACGATAACTTTGGTGGGAGCAACATTGCGAGTAACATCCTTAAGCAACAGCTATAATATTTCCATCAATAACACAACAATGGGATGGTGGGAGGGGGAGTGGGTGGAATGTATGTATGCTCTATGAGTTGGCATACACACACAAATGTAAAATTTCAAATAATTTTAACACACGCTTAACACTGCCCTAACACTTCTGCTGCTAAGCTCTCCAAATGCATCCAACATTCGTTTTTCTATCCTTGTTAAATGTTTGTTTGTGTTGAATTTTACTGTTAATGTACTCCCTCTGCACTCACTCGAATTATATATTTGTAGATCACTACTACAGCTATACATTTAGGTACATGCATTTAATTTCAAAATCTTTTCTCATGCATTCAAGTACACAGTACTCTGTTATGTATGCTTGTCATTTGTATTCTCATATGAAGGTTTCCTTTTGGGCTTACCCTTATAAGATGTTTGTTGAGGGGGTATGAGGTGTTTGTGTGTGGGTGAATATAGTGTGCACTCTATAAGATGCTACACTGTGGATTAGAGCAAGATTATTGTAAGATCGAGTTTTAGTGAATTTCATAGAAAATTAGAATAGAAATACAAAAGTCGCAAATTGACATTTAGAGCTTTTTAATAAATAACAAGTATATACGGCCGTAAGTTCGGCCAGGCCGAAGCTTATGTACCCTCCACCATGGATTGTGTAGAAACTTCTACTGAAGACTGTCATCCACAATCGAATTACTTGGGTTGCGGTAACACTTGCCGATGGCAAGGTATCTTAAAACTTCCTAACACCGTCTTCTAAATTACAAGGTAGTCCATACGTAATATACATTAAACTAAAAAAGGTCGATTAAATACGTATATATTTAAGTTTAAAGTTTCTATAGAAATAAAATTTTGACAAAATAAAATGTTGACAACATTTTCTATAGAAGTAAAATTTGGAAAAAATTTCTATAGAAATAAAATTTGGAAAAAATTTTCTATAGAAATAAAATTTGGAAAAAATTTTCTATAGAAATAAAATTTTGACAAAATTTTCTATAGAAATAAAATTTTTACAAAATTTTCAATAGAAATAACATTTTGACAATGTTTTCCATAAAAATAAAATTTTGGTAGATTATTTTTGGCTCGAGTGGCAACCATGAATATGAACCGATATGGACCAATTTTTGTGTGATTGGGGATCGGCTATATATAACTATAGACCGATATGGACCAATTTTGGCATGGATATTAGCGGCCTTATACTAACACCACGTTGCAAATTTTAACCGGATCGGATGAATTTTGCTTCTCCAAGAGGCTCCGGAGATCAAATCTGGGGAACGGTTTATATGGGGGCTATATATAATTATGGACCGATGTGGACAAATTCTTGCGTGTTTGTTAGAGACGACATTTTAACACCATGTTCCAAATTTCAACCGGATCGGATGAATTTTGCTCCTCCAAGAGGCTCCGGAGGACAAATCTGGGGATCGATTTATATGGGGGCTATATATATATTTATGGACCGATATGGACCAATTTTTGCATGGTCATTAGAGAACATATACCAACACCATGTACCAAATTTCAGCCGGATCGGATGAAATTTTCGTTTCTTAGAGGCTCCGCAAGCCAAATCGGGGGATCGGTTTATATGGGGGCTATATATAATGGACCGATGTGGACCAATTTTTGCATGGTTAGTAGAGACCATATACTAACACCATGTACCAAATTTCAGCCGGATCGGATGTAATTTGCTTCTCTTAGAACGATCGCAATCCAAATTTGGGGGTCTGTTTATATGGGGGCTATACGTAAAAGTGGACCGATATGGACCAATTTTTGCATGGTTGTTAGAGACCATATACTAACACCATGTACCAAATTTCAGCCGGATCGGATGAAATGATGATTTCAACAGACGGACGGACGTACATGCTCAGATCGACTCAGAATTTCACCACGACCCAGAATATATATACTTTATGGGGTCTTAGAGCAATATTTCGATGTGTTCCAAACAGAATGACAAAGTTAATATACCCCCATCCTATGGTGGAGGGTATAAAAAAAAACAAGTAAGTAAAGTAGAAGGTCGGGCGGGGCCGACTATATTATACCTTTCACCACTATGTAGACCAAAATTTGCGTTACCATCTCAAATCCTTTAAATTTGTTGGGAGTTATTATGAAGGTTTATATTCCCATATGCAAATATTTAAAACTTAACCGATTTGGAGACAATTTTTTATACTTCTACAAAATCTCTACAATTAAAATTTTAATCGCCTAACACCGATGGGAAATATAAATCTAGAGCAATTTTAGTGCAATGGTAAAAAAGAGCAATTTTAATGCAACAGTACAAAAGAGCATTTATGATGTATCGGGCGATACGTATGCATTCGAGATACATGAGAATGTGAGTAATTTTTACAATTTTTGCTACTTGGCATTGGCGATTTTACAAGGATATTGGTTAGATTTCGCCAAGATATGTGGTCAATTGTGGGATGAGATATATTATTTGGCAAAGTCGAGCGATATTTCCACAAGTCGGAGCCTTATATAAAATTCAACAGTTCTGTGGAATGTCTGACATTACAGTGTCAAGGATGTGACTACGATATGGGGAAATCATCACAAAATTGTTTGTACGATGTGGATATTTTGACAATATTTGCATAAACCGGAAGAACAGATATATGCTTTATCTTAATCTGAACCAAATTAGATCAAACTTGACAAACTTAAATAGCATATTAAATATATTCTCTGTGGAAACTATCGAGTCAATTGGAGGGAAATCCCATTGAAAATGGGTCTAAAATATGAAATAGTCTACTATATATCCCCAACTTTGGCATACATATATATGGGAGCTATATTTAAATCTGAACCGACTTTGATCAAATTTGACATGCATAGCTAGAATAATAATTCTGCTATCTCTGCAAAATTTCACGCAAATAAGAGTATAACTTTGGCCTCCGTGGTCATATGAGTATAAATCGGGCAAAAGATATATATATGGGAACTATATCTAAATCTGAACCGATTTCACCCAAATTTGGCAAACTGAGCGATACTATTAAACGTACTCCTTGCGTAAAGTTTAAAGCAAATCCGGCAAAACTCTGGCTTTTGAGGCCATATAAGTGCAAATCGGACGAAAGATATATATGGGAGCTATATCTAAATCTGAACCGATTTTAACTAAATTTGGCACAACTCATGATACTACTAAACGAACTCCTTGTGAAAAATTTGAACCAAATAATGACATAACTCTGGTTTGAGGCCGTATTATTGAAAATCGGACGAAATATATATATGGGAGCTATATCTAAATCTGAACCGATTTGGCTGATATTTTGCACATTTCACGAGAGCTCCAAAACATTTAGCTGTGCGAAATTTTAAGAAAATACGTTGATATGTACGTAAATTATGACCAGATCGGTGATAAATATATATGGCAGCTATATCTAAATCTGAACCGATTTTTTTTTAAATCAATAGCGATTGTCTTTTAGCCAAAGTAAAACTCTGTGCCAAATTTGAGGACGATCGGACTTAAACTGCGAGCTGTACATTCCACACAAAATTACATATACAGAAAGACTGACTGACGGACATCGTTAAATCGACTCAGAATTTAATTCTAAGACGATCGGTATACTAAACGATGGGTGTCAGACCTTTTCTTCTTGGCGTTACATACAAATACACAAACTTATTATACCCTGTACCACAGTAGTGGTGAATGGTATAAATATTACACATAATTACTTTCCTTCATTTGTTAAAGAAAATTTCGTAGTTTGAAGAAAATAATGGAACATAAATTGCTAAAAGGTATTTAGTGCCATACGAAGCTTATTATGTGTGCATTATGGGTAAAATTAAGTAAATCTTTAGTATGCATGTGTGTATAATTTTGTACCCTTTATTAGTTAATTTAACTAAAGTATGCAAAAAAATATTAAAGTTAAGAAAACTTTCTCAAAACATAATAATTTCATGAACTAAAATAACATTAAATAGGTTTTAGTGACATATAGGGTTCACTTTTGTTTGAGTGTGGAGTATCTATATAAAATTAACGGCCCATATGAATCAATTTTTTTCCAAGGTTGTTAGAAAACAAATGCTACCATCACGAACCATCTTCTAAATTTGTCAGAGAAAATTTTACTATTTGCAGGATGCTCCGAAATCTAAAAATATTCCTTCTCAAAAATTTTCAATAGAAATAAATTTTCTATAGAAGAAAAATTTGGAGAAAATTTTCTATAGAAATAAAATTTTGAAAACATTTTCCATAGAAATAAAATTTGTAGAAAATTTTCTATAGAAATAAAATTTTGAAAACATTTTCTATAGAAATAAAATTTTGAGAAAATTTTCTATAGAAATAAAATTTTGTGCATATTTTTTATGGAAATAAAATTTTGACAAAATTTTCTCTAGAAATACAATTTTGACAAAAATTTTTATAGAAATAAAATTTTGACTAAATTTTTTTTTTTAAATAAAATTTTGACAAAATTTTCTATAGAAATAAAATTTTAGCAAAATTTTCTATAGAAATAAAATTTGTAGAAAATTTTCGATAGAAATAAAATTTTTACAAAACTTTTTATAGAAATAAAATTTTGAGAAAATTTTCTATAGAAATAAAATTTTGTGAATATTTTTTATAGAAATAAAATTTTGACAAAATTTTCTATAGATATAAAATTTTGACAAAATTTTCTATAGATATAAAATTTTGAGAAAATTTTCTATAGAAATAAAATTTTGTGCATATTTTTTATGGAAATAAAATTTTTTCAAAATTTTCTATAGAAATAAAATTTTGACAAAACTTTTTATAGAAATAAAATTTTGAGAAAATTTTCTATAGAAATAAAATTTTGTGAATATTTTTTATAGAAATAAAATTTTGACAAAATTTTCTATAGATATAAAATTTTGACAAAATTTTCTATAGATATAAAATTTTGAGAAAATTTTCTATAGCTATAAGATTTTTATAAAATTTTGGCAAAATTTTCTATAGAACTAAAAATTTGACTTAGTTTTCTATAAAAATAAAATTTGTAGAAAATTTTCGATAGAAATAAAATTTTGACAAAATTTTTTATAGAAATAAAATTTTGAGGAAATTTTTTATAGAAATAAAATTTTGAGGAAATTTTCTACAGAAATAAAATTTTGAAAAAAAAATTTTATAGAAATAAAATTTTGAGAAAAATTTCTATAGAAATAAAATTTAGGCAAAATTTTCTATGGAAATAAAATTTTGGCAAAATTTTCTATAGAAATAAAATTTTGGTAAAATTTTCCTTAGATATAAAATTTTGAAAAAAAAAAATATAAATAAAGTTTTTAAAAAAATTGCTATATAAATAAACTTTTATTGTTGTTTTTGATCTCAGCTTAAAGCTATGCATTGACTAAACTACAAGTGTAGCTTAACCAACAGAGGAAAAGTATGCTTGTCAAATTTATTTGGGCAAATCCCTATAGACTGCAAGATGGTTGGATGTACAGCTGTTTCGGAATTACCACATTCCTCATCAGCATCCTCTACTTGCAGCAAAGTCAATGCATGGCTTTAAGCTGAGATCAAAAACAGCAATAACGATTGAAGAGAAACCAACAACAACAAACAAAACGAATAAATAAACTTTTGACAAAATTTTTTATAGAAATAAAGATATGACAAAATTTTATATAGAAATAAAATTTTGATAAAATTTTCTATAGAAATAAAATTATGACAAAATTTTCTATAGAAATAAAATTTTGACAAACTTTTCTATAGAAAAAAATTTTTGACTAAATTTTCTATGGAAATACAATTTTGAGAAAATTTCCTATAAACATAAAATTTTGACAAAATTTTCTATAGAAATAAAATTATGACAAAATTTTCTATAGAAATAAAATTTTGACAAAATTTTCTATAGAAATAAAATTTGTGAAAATTTTTTATAGAAATAAAATTTTGTGAAAATTCTTTATAGAAATAAAATTTTGTGAAAATTTTTTATAGAAATAAAATTTTGTGAAAATTTTTTATAGAAATAAAATTTTGACAAAATTTTCTATAGAAATAAAATTTTGACTAAATTTTCTATAGAAATAAAATTTTGAGAAAATTTTCTGTGGAAATAAAATTTTGAGATAATTTTCTATAGAAATAAAATTTTGTGAAAATTTTCTGTGGAAATAAAATTTTGACAAAAGTTTCTATAGAAATAAAATTTTGTGAAAATTTTTTATAGAAATAAAATTTGGACAAAATTTTCTATAGAAATAAAGTTTTGGCTAAATTTTCTATAGAAATAAAATTTTGTGAAAAATTTTTATAGAAATAAACTTTTGACAAAATTTTCTTAGAAATTAAATTTTGACAAAATTTTCTATAAAAACACAATTTTTACAAAATTTTCTACACAAATAAAAATTAAAATTCTACACAAATAAATTTTTTATAGAAATAAAATTCTGTGAAAAAAATTATATAGAAATAAAATTTTGTGAAAATTTTTTATAGAAATAAAATTTTGACAAAATTTTCTAAAGAAATAAAATTTTGACAAAATTTTTTATAGAAATAAAATTTTGTTGTTTTTTATTTCAGCTTAAAACCATACATTGACTAAACTACAAGAGTAGCTTAACCAACAGAGGAAAAGAATGTTTGTCAAATTTATTTGGGCAAAGCCCTATAGACTGCAAGATGGTTGGATGGACGCACGTTTCGGAATTACCACATTCCTCATCAGCATCCTCTACTTGCAGCAAAACTATCAACCAATTATCAGAATAAATTCAGGCAGTTTATTAAACCCAACAAAAACCACACTTGAACCCTCCGAAAAAAGGTTGTACATTGATAGCCGGCTTATGCCGAAATAAATTCGAAACAAACATATCTCTTTTCCTATGCCACTGTCAAATCATCGATTTGAATTCACATGGCTGGGTTTATTTTGAGCGTGCTTCCTCTTCTTTTTCCATTTGTTTTGTTTTGTTATTGTTGGTTTTGTTCTTTAAGCATTGTTGTTGTTTTTTATTTCAGCTTAAAACCATACATTGACTAAACTACAAGAGTAGCTTAACCAACAGAGGAAAAGAAATTTTGTGAAAATTTTTTTATAGAAATAAAATTTTGACAAAATTTTCTATAGAAATAAAATTTTGACAAAATTTTCTATAGAAATAAAATTTTGACAAAATTTTCTATAGAAATAAAATTTTGACAAAATTTTCTATAGAAATAAAATTTTGACAAAATTTTCTATAGAAATAAAATTTTGACAAAATTTTCTATAGAAATAAAATTTTGACAAAATTTTCTATAGAAATAAAATTTTGACAAAATTTTCTATAGTAATAAAATTTTGACAAAATTTTCTATAAGAATAAAATTTTGTGAAATTTTTCTATAGAAATAAAATTTTGTGAAAATTTTTTATAGTAATAAAATTCTGTGAAAATTTCTTTTTATAGAAATAAAATTTTGACAAAATTTTCTATAGAAATAAAATTTTGACAAAATTTTCTATAGAAATAAAATTTGTGGAATTTTTTTTTAGAAATAAAATTTTGTGAAAATTCTTTATAGAAATAAAATTTTGTGAGAATTTTTTATAGAAATAAAATTTTGTGAAAATTATTTATAGAAATAAAATTTTGACAAAATTTTTTATAGAAATAAAATTTTGACTAAATTTTCTATAGAAATAAAATTTTAACAAACTATTTAATAGAAATAAAATTTTGAGAAAATTTTCTGTAGAAATAAAATTTTGTGAAAATTTTTTATAGAAATAAAATTTTGACAAAATTTTCTATAGAAATAAAATTTTGGCAAAATTTTCTATAGAAATAAAATTTTGGCAAAATTTTCTATAGAAACACAATTTTTACAAAATTTTCTACACAAATAAAATTTTGACAAAATTTTCTATAGAAAATAAAATTTTGACAAACTTTTCCATAGAAACATAATTTTGATAAAATTTTATATAGAAATAAATTTTTATATAGAAATAAAAGAAGATGAATATAGAAGATTTTTTGTTAGATTTTTCTCAAAATTTTGGTAGATTATTTTTTGAATTTGAGAATTTGAAAACTTGCAAAAATGAAATGTCCTTTTTGTGTCGTTCACCATAAAAAAAAAATAATATTTTTGTCATTTCGTGAGACATTATTTAATTTTAAGCTATCACTATATGAATTACAGATGTGATGGTTCACTAATTCAGTATTTTTCAATATTTCAATATTTTTCTTTTGGTTTCACTGTTTACCAAAGTACAAATACTAGAATCCTGTGCTAATGTTTCGCTAGATATATGAAATTTTCTTCGCAGAACAGCCACAGAATATTTTGAAGTATTTAACAAGCTTTAAAAGACCATAGTGGCCAAGAAAACATAATGTTTGGTGTTTAGCACATTTTGTTTCATACAACCCTACCACTAAACAAATGTGTTTTAGAAACTCCCACTTTTATATGCTGTGTGTGTTATATGTGTTATAACACACACAGCTAATGTGCCATTCACACATATTCACACCTTAGCATTTAGGTCTCGGGAAAATTTTGTAAGGAATGCTATAAATAAGGGGGAATTGTACGTGTTAAATTAAAATTGGTACTACAATTAAGGTAAATACACTGCAGATATAATGTAGGATATTCTTTAATATTCTATTTTAAATAATTGAAATTCGCCACATTTGTCTTATAGTCCTCCCTTTTCGAACAGATTACCACATGAAGCCATTTAAGAAATTTGAAGACAATTACATGATGTCTGTCTGCTAGTGGTATGACCCAGGCTTTTAGCTACAATGAAATTTGTGGCATATATAAAATTCGTCGTATATTCCTCCCTAGTAAATAGGTTTACCAAATTTTGTAATCCCATTTTCACTTAAAAGACTCTCATTTTGATAAAAAAAGGTTAAAGTGGCAGATCGATTTATTTTCAGGTTCACTTAGACTATTCAGTCCACTGATCTAAACTGAGACCATCTCTATCTTTAATTTAACCTTATGTCATAATTTCCCAATTTTGTCTTACATTTTGTGATATGAACCCCCCGAAAAAAAAGTCCTATTATAATGTCAACCATTTCATTCTCTGGCAAGAATTACATGCCCATCTTTGTGGTTGTCATCATAATTTTAACCAACATCATTCATGTCACTCTCACCAGAGAGCTTAGGGTGGTGTAAACGGTTCTTAGACACTTCAAGTGAAGTGACGCAAATGTTCATCGACTTTAATGCTTAAGCAGGCATTAAAGCCAACATTAACATCACACATATACGTTTGGCTGACATGTATAGCCACTTCGTGTCTTATTATGCTAAATTCGTCTCACTATAAGTGGGAAGATGTGAAAAGATTTGTGAACATAGGACAATTTTCATAAACAGCGAAGAAAATTTCATATGTCGCAAATGGGCAAACGGAAAAACTCATGAGGTTCTTCTTTATCGATTAATGTATAAAACACGATTCGACAAAATCCTTTGAAAATGTTGGAAAAATTGACAAATCCAAGAAACTTGGCAAACCATCAAAGGATAATAAGGTAAACATTTGGGAGTACCGGCTTTTGGAGGAAAAATCGTTGATTGGTTTAAATCATCGTCTAGATTCATCGTCTAGGTTGGCTGATAAGTCTCCGGTCTGACACATAGATGGCGTCGCTAGTATTAAATGCATATTATTTATAGTACCAACCTTCAAATTATTCATGTCAAAATTTGACGTCTGTAAGTCAATTAGTTTGTGAGATAGAGCGTCTTTTGTGAAGCAACTTTTGTTATTGTGAAAAAAAAATGGAAAAAAAGGAATTTCGTGTTTTGATCAAATACTGTTTTCTGAAGGGGAAAATACGGTGGAAGCAAAATCATGGCTTGATAATGAGTTTCCGGACTCTGCTCCAGGGAAATCAACAATAATTGATTGGTATGCAAAATTCAAGCGTGGTGAAATGAGCACGGAGGACGGTGAACGCAGTGGATGCCCGAAAGAGGTGGTTACCGACGAAAACATCAAAAAAATCCACAAAATGATTTTGAATGACCGTAAAATGAAGTTGACAGAGATAGCAGAGGCCTTAAAGATATCAAAGGAACGTGTTGGTCATATCATTCAATAATATTTGGATATGCAGAAGCTCTGTGCAAAATGGGTGCCGCGCGAGCTCATATTTGACCAAAAACAACAACGTGTTGATGATTCTGAGCTGTGTTTGCAGCTGTTAACTCGTAATGCACCCGAGTTTTTCCAATCGACAGTCGGCTGAGTGGACAGCGGCCGGTGAACCGTCTCCGAAGCGTGGAAAGACTCAAAAGTCCGATGGCAAAGTAATGGCCTCTGTTTTTTGGAATGCGCATGGAATAATTTTTATCGATTATCTTGAGAAGGGAAAAACCCATCAACTTTGACTATTTTATGGCGTTATTGGAGCGTTTGAAGGTCGAAATCGCAGCAAAACGGCCCCATATGAAGAACAAAAAAGTGTTGTTCCACCAAGACAACGACCCGTGCCACAAGTCATTGAGAACGATGACAAAAATTCATGAATTGGGCTTCGAATTGCTTCCGCACCCACCGTACTCTCCAGATCTGGCCCCCAGCGACTTTTTCTTGTTTTCAGACCTCAAAAGGATGCTCGCAGGGAAAAAAATTGGCTGCAATGAAGAGGTGATCGCCGAAACTGAGGCCTATTTTGAGGCAAAACCGAAGGAGTACTACCAAAATTGTATCAACAAATTGGAAGGTCGTTATAATCGTTGTATCGCCCTTGAAGGGAACTATGTGTGTTTTCCTTTGTTAGACCGGAGACTTATCAGCCAACCTGTTATATAATTATGACCAATTTTTGGATGGTTGTTAGAGACTATATACCAACACCACGTTCCAAATTTCTGCCGGATCGGATGAAATTTGCTTTTCTTAAAAGTCTCCGCAAGCCAAATCTGGGGTTCGGGGGTTTATATGGGGGCTATATATAATTATGAACCGATGTGGACCAATTGTGGAATGGTTGCTAGAGACCATATACCAACACCATGTACCAAATTTCAGCCGGATCGGATGATATTTGCTTCTCTTTGAGCCTCCGCAAACCAAATTTGGGGGTCCGTTTATATGGGGGATATACATAAAAGTGGTCCGATATGGCCCATTTGCAATACCATCCGACCTACATCAATAACAACTACTTGTGTCAAGTTTCAAGTCGATAGCTGGTTTCGTGGAAGTTAGCGTGATTTCAACAGACAGACGGACATGCTTAGATCGACTCAGAATTTCACCAACACACAGAATATATATACTTTATGGGGTCTGAGAGCAATATTTCGATGTGTTACAAACGGAATGACAAAGTTAATATACCCCCCGTCCTATGGTGGTGGGTATAATAACATCTAGATTTGAAAACACAAAACCAGAAGTTCAGTGATCGTCTTCCAAACAAGAAATGAAAATGGGAGTTCGGTTACCATGAACTTATTAACCAAAATTTACTTCAAAAACTCAAGTAGATCAATATGAAGGTGAAATGTCGTCATCATTTCTATATTTATGGGATATATTCTCCTAATCAGTGGTGAACACTAATTAGGGGGCAACATTTAAGCCCAAGTTGTCACGAAATGATTTCACAATTGACAAAAAATGTTTAAATCAAGCAGAGTAAATTGTGAATTATCACTGGGTCCCCGAAATACAATACGCTGTCAGTTTCTAGGCTATATGCTCCCTTTCTTCTCTATTGTCTGCCCTTTTTATTTATTTTTTATACCCTAAACCACATAGTGGTCAGGGTATTATAAGTTTGATCGGCCAAAAAATGTGCCTACCAGAAATATTAATTTTAGACCCCATAAAATATATACCGATCGACTCAGAATCACCTTCTGAGTCGATCTAGTGCTTGGTGTTCGTCCGTCCGTCTGTCCATGTATTTGTTGTTAACAGGATTCCGGTCGCAATTATTAACCGATTTTGATGAAATTTGGTACAGGGAGTTTTTTGGGCACAAGGACGAATGCTATTGAATTTGGAAGAAATCGGATCAAATTTAGATATAGCTCCCATATATATGTATCGCCCGATTTCGACAAATGGGGTCACGTTGCGCTTTTTTTTCAAACGGATCGTCACCAAACTTGGCAAAAGGTAGTCTTTTTCATCGGCCTTCAAGTGTGCAAAATTTCATCCAAATCGGCTCAGATTTAGATTTAGCTCTCATATATATGTATCGCCCGATTTTCCCAAATTTGGCCACCAAACCCTTATTTATCAACCGACCTTACTCAAAGTTGGCTAAATGTAATCTTCTATAGCACTTACTATATGTGCAAAAAATCATCGAAATCGGTTCAGATTTAGCTATAGCTCCCATATATATGTACCGCCCGATTTTTCTAAATTTGGCCATAAAACCCTTATTTATCAACCGATCTTACCCAAATTTGGCTAAATGTAGTCTTCTATAGCACTAACTATATGTGCAAACAATCATCGAAATCGGTTCAGATTTAGATATAGCTCCCATATATATGTGTAGCCCGATTTTCCCAAATTTGGCCATAGAACCCTTATTTATTAACCGATCTTACTAAAAGTTGGCTATATCCAGTCCTGTATAGTACTAACTATATGTGCAAAATTTCTCGGTTCAGATGTAGATATAGCTCCCATATATATATCACCCGATTTTGAAAAATTCGCTCCTAATAACCTTATGTTTGACCATACAGGCCTCATTTCTTAACTGATCTTACTCAAATCTTGCTCAAGGTAACCTTTTGTGGTATTAATCAAACCCGCAAAATATTATGCAAATTGGTTCAGATTTAGATATTGCTTCCATATATATGCATCGCTCGATTTTCCCAAATTTGGCCATAGTACTCTTATTTATTAACCAATGTTACTCAAATTTCAAATTTTGATGTACTAGCCGATCGTATTTATACGTACTTGTAGCTCTAACATAAGAATATTGCTCGATTTTTACAAATTTGGTTTTATTACCCACACTAATTGAGCGATTTTCTCGTTTTTAATAATGGGCTCAATATTAGTGGTATACCAACTCCGTAGGTGCAATATCAAATACAGCCAGTGTTGCTAGAAGTAGGGGAAATTCCCTATATATAGGGTTTTTCTAATATTTAGCGTCTTGTAGGGCCACAATGTAGGGACATTTTCACTCAACACAATTTGTAATAATTTTTACATTTTGGTGGCTCTAGAGGAGGAAATTAGAAGCCGGCAAGGCTTGATCTTTAACAATGTGTGGTAACAACAGTTACCATTCGTGCCAAAAAAATCTAACAAAATTTGAAGATTACCACAAATCTACCAAACATATATTTCTATAGAAATTTGTCAAAACTTTATTCCTGTAGAAAATTTTGTCAACATTTTATTTCTACAGAAAATTTTGTCAAAATTGTATTTCTATAGCAATTTTTTTCAAAATATTATTTCTATAAAAAATTTTCTCAAAATTTTATTTCTATGGAATTTTTTTCTGAAAATTTTATTTCTAAAGAATTTATTGTCAAAATTGCATTTCTATAGAAAAATTTCTCACAATAATTTGTTTATAGAAACTTTTTCCAAAATTTTACTTTTATAGAGATTTAACAAAAAAAAAAAAATACTATTTTTGGTAGAATTCTACCAACTATGGCAACCGTGGTGGTAAAACAAATTTATTTTCTAGGTTATATACGTTGCATTTTCATGTTTTAAGATAATAAAGTATTTTGTTTTGTAACTTTTTTTTAAATTTAACAAAAAAAATTTTTGGGGAAAATTGTTTGGGAATGTATGGGAAAGTAGGGAAATTTTTTTTCCTTGTAGGGTAAACCGAACATTTTCCCTGGCAACACTGACTATGAGCTATAATCAGATTGTAACAAAGCACCCATAAATATGTACCCCTTAATTTTCTTAAATATGCAACTGCGGTTTATCTCCCAGGCTTATATCAATGTTACCACACAAATGCTTATGATTACTGATGGTTTAGGGTATGATATAGTCGGCCCCGCCCGACTTTCTACTTTACTTACTTGTTATTATTATTATTTATTTTTTTTTTTAAGTAACTTGTTTTTAAGAAACATATTAACACAAGAAAATCGCATGGAGTGCTATAGTTCTCAAAGTTAAACTTTTCCATATGGAGACTGCATCTGATTTCAGATTTACAAGAACCATTTTTGTTTAAGTTTTAGAGGAATCTTTAACATCACGTGTAAGCATTCTGTAGATTTTTACCCCCGTGATTTAAGTGAGTAAGATCTGGACGTTTTACCTTTAATTCCGAGCAATTTTGAATACCGTGCGTCTACAAGAAGTGAAACCAACACACCTATCTGTGGTCCTACAATATCTCTATGTATGATTTTTCAGGAAAATCGGATAAAAATTCTCGAAGCACAAGAAATCAAATCGGGAGATCAGTCTGTATACCCACCATATTCGCCACAGCTATTTATGTCCTCAAAAATCTTTGAATTTCCAATTTCAAAAAAAATTGCTGTTTCCAGAAGCCTAAGACCCCAAATCGGGCGGTCAGTTTACATGGCGGCTATATCAAACCATGGGCCGCTATAGCCCATCATTATCTTAACCCGCTTGGGAAAAAAAAACAAACAGATGAACATGGATATATCGCCTTGGAATTTCTCCTTGATGAAGAACTCATATAGTCGGTAATCGATATTTCGAAATGTTATAACCTGAATGACCATTTTATGGTGGTGGATATACAAAATTGTTTGAATTGTTTACAGACACATTTCTTAGAAGACTAAGAATTTCTAGTGAATTTTAGACAAAAAAGTTATGATTTTGAAATATTTTTAAGTTGATAATATTCCTTCTTTGCTTGAAGCTTTTTTATATGTCGATAACGACTTTGTACATGGAACATAAATGTTTCTGGGAATAAATATCACCTAATTCACCAGGTTTGAGTTCACATATTCATGAAACTTGTTACGAGGTGTTGTCTTCAGTGAATTTTTATACCCTTCACCACTACTGTGGTACAGGGTATAATAAGTTTGTGCATTTGTATGTAACGCCAAGAAGGAGTAATCATAGACCAACCTTTTAGTATACGGATCGGCTTAGAATTAAATTCTGAGTCGATTTAGCGATGTCCGTCTGTCTGTCTGTTGATGTTTTTTTGTGTGCAAAGTACAGCTCGCAGTTTTAGTCCGATTGTCCTAAAATTTGATATAGGGTCCTGTTTCGGCTCAAAGACGATCCCTGTTGATTTTGAAAAAATCGGTTCAGATGTAGATATAGCTGTCATATATATTGTTCACCGATCTGGTCATAATTGGCGTGTATACCAACCGATCTTCCTCAAATTCCGTACATCCGAATATTTTATGGGTCTCGCAAAACATGGAAAATATCAGCCAAATCGGTTCAGATTTAGATATAGCTCCCATATATAGCTTTCGCCCGATTTACATTTGCCCACAGAGGCCAATTTTTTGCTCCGATTTAGTTGAAATTTTGCATAGAGAGTAGAACTAGCATTGTAGCTATGCGTGCCAAATTTTATTGAAATCGGTTCATATTTGGATATATCTCCCATATATAGCTTTCGCCCGATTTACACTCATTTGCCCACAGAGGCCAATTTTTTGCTCCGATTTAGTTAAAATTTTGCATAGGGAGTAGAATTAGCATTCTAGCTATGCGTGCCAAATTTGGTTGAAATCGGTTCAGATTTGGATATATCTCCCATATATAGCTTTCGCCCGATTTACACTCATATGACCACAGAGGCCAATTTTTAACTCCGATTTAGTTGAAATTTTGCACAGCGAGTAGAATTAGCATTGTAGCCATGCGTGCCAAATTTGGTTGAAATCGGTTCAGATTTGGATATATCTCCCATATATAGCTTTCGCCCGATTTACACTCATATGACCACAGAGGCCAATTTTTAACTCCGATTTAGTTGAAATTTTGCACAGGGAGTAGAATTAGCATTGTAACTATGCGTGCCAAATTTGGTTGAAATCGGTTCAGATTTAGATATAGCTCCCATATATATGTTTTTCCGATTTCGACAAAAATGGTCAAAATACCAACATTTTCCTTGTAAAATCGCCACTGCTTAGTCCAAAAGTTGTAAAAATGACTCTAATTTTCCTAAACTTCTAATACATATATGTCGAGCGATAAATCATAAATAAATTTTTGCGAAGTTTCCTTAAAATTGCTTCAGATTTAAATGTTTCACATATTTTTTTACTAATATTGTGTTCCACCCTAGTGCATTAGCCGACTTAAATTTTGAGTCTATAGATTTGTAGAAGTCTATCAAATTCTGTCCAGATCGAGTGGTCTTTAAATGTATGTATTTGGGACAAACCTTTATATATAGCCCCAACACATTTGACGGGTGTGATATGGTATCGAAAATTTAGATCTACAAAGTGGTGCAGGGTATAATATAGTCGGCCCCGCCCGACTTTAGACTTTCCTTACTTGTTTTGTATGCTATTCATAGCGAAGGGTGTTTATGATTCTCTGCTGTCAAAATTTCAAATAGTCTAGGAGTCCAGCGGCTGGCTATTTAGTTAGATATAGCCTGTTGCAGTTGTCTAAGGAGATTATTTATGTTGTCAAAATTTTCTCTATCAGTAGCATCTTTCCCTTTAGGTTAGGTTAGGTGGCAGCCCGATGTATCAGGCTCACTTAGACTATTCAGTCCATTGTGATACCACATTGGTGAACTTCATCTTCCCCTTTGGAGATATGTTTCTATATTCTGGAAACATATATGGGTGTATTTTAAGAATTTCAATTTTGATTTGCTCGTTAATTCACTCAAAATAATTTCCACACTTTTACATACATCTACATCCAAATTTAGAAATGTGCACCCAGAAAAAAGTGCCTTCGAAACTAAAGGAAAATTTTTTCATCAATATAGTTTATTCATTTTATTTCCATTAAGGTAAATTTTTGTGAGAAATAATAAAATTTACTCGTTTCAGTAAAAAAATCCTAAACTGTAAGCAGTTAGGAATAGTTCATTAACTAGAATAAGGCATGGAATTTTACTCATACTATTTTCTTCGCTGGGTATAAGAATTTACTACTGAACAAGAAAATTTTATTCACCGATAACAAAGCATTCGTAAAAATAAACAAAAACCGAACTAAAACCAAGTTTCCTCAAAATTAGTAAAATTTCTTAGAAAATGATAATTGCGACTTCCTTTATAATAGAAAGTTTTTCATACATACGAACAACACTTGGCATAGAAAAATATTTTAGTTCATTCGTACTAAGAAGTATGCAATCCTTTCAAAACTTAAGGAAACACACTTGTTAGAATAAAGGAAATTTTCCTATATTTCTATTGTCTACCTGTAATCGATACCTGTCATCGCAATCGATGTGTTTGCGCGTGGGTGTAATCGATATGTTTGCGCGTGGGTTGTTTTTTTAGATGGAATCGCGTTGTTGTGGTATAAGGAAAGATTGTTAAAAAATAATATGGTAAAATAATATAATAAATAACAAATAAAATATATAAAATATTTATTATTTTAAATTAGTGAGAAAATTTTTCTTTTTTTGAAAATAAATCTATCAATGTTCGTGATGGTATATAAAGAAAGAAAACACCAGCAGAATAACAACCCTTTCATTTGTCTTCATTTTGGAATCTTCAACTATCAGGTAATATTCAGTGACGCTAACCTTTTGTAACAAAAATGGTTTATGATTTTTATATTTGTAGGTATTGAAATTGTAAAAGGAGGACAAAATCGTTAGGCAGCAACTTATTAAAAGTGAAAAGTACAAGAAGAAGAAAAAGTGCGTTTTACAGTTGATAATATCACATGGAAATTGGAAACAGCGGAATAATAAACTAATATTTCAAGGAGATTCGATGCTGTTGATTCTTAATAAATATATTCAATATATTAATAAAACATGTCTTTTATTGAATATAAAATTGCTTATATAAATAAATAAAATTGTATTTAAAAACGAAGGTAAGCAGTTCTAATTATGAAGTAAAAGTTTTACCACAAATGTGTAAGATTTGTCCATGTGAATGAAAAAAAAAATCAATAAAATCATTCCATATATGAATTCAAATCAGTTAAATTTTTTCATTCTGTAGTATAGTGGTACATAAATATAGGAAAATGTTAACTAATATATGGAATGCATTATACCCAATTTCTACGAAAATCACATCGTTCAAACAAATAAAAATGTCTTTGGCGCTATACGAAGTTCAACTTTCTTCACAATGAGTTCATTTTAACTTAAAGAGGGGTCACTTTTTTCTGGGTGTGTGTAATTTTAAAATTCAGTGTTAAACTACTTCAGTGAATGAAATCACAATTCCAGTGCTTAATATCCAATTCAGTTGAAATACATACTCGTCTGCTGAGATATGTGCATATGTGTTCGTGGGTTTAAGGAGTTGAGGACTCAGTAAGGATTTCCCATTAAAACATCTGCATTTTATCTTTTCAAACACACATAACCAAGGTTTTTCACACACACACTTTCTCTCTCTCACACTCTCTGTCTTTCTACTATAGCATAGTGACAAAACGAAAGAACTTTTTAGTACAATCCTCTGACACTACAATGTGTGTTTCGCATGAACAAGTGAAGCTGTCAGTGTCAAAGTAACTGTCAACATGTCATTCAAAATGTAAATTAATAACACAACTCATAGACTCTTGCACACTGACTATGAACTCAAATGTGCATGCATAAACATTGCACTGTTACCTCTCATACAGGCGCACACACACTTACATGCATACATGTTTAACATTTAAATTCCTTATACCAGTATATTTTTGGTTGGTTACAATGTCTACTCTCCCAATGAAATCTCAACTCAACTACTGAATTGTATTCACCATTGTACTGAAATCTCAAATACTTGGATGTATCTGTGAATTACAGTGTTCACAATTTCTATTATAAAAGAAATGTAAGAAAATGAAATAAAATAATCATTAAGGCAGAAATGTAGTTATTGTAACAATTATATAGTAATATAAAACAAGTAAGGAAAGTCTAAAGTCGGGCGGAGCCGACTATATTATACCCTGCAGCACTTTGTAGATCTAAATTTTCGATACCATATTACATCCGTCAAATGTGTTGGGGGCTATATATAAAGGTTTGTCCCAAATACATACATTTAAATATCATTCGATCTGGACAGAATTTGATAGACTTCTACAAAATCTATAGACTCAAAATTTAAGTCGGCTAATGCACTAGGGCGGAACACAATGTTTGTAAAAAACAAGTAAGGAAAGTCTAAAGTCGGGCGATGCCGACTATATTATACCCTGCACCACTTTGTAGATCTAAATTTTCGATACCATATCACATCCGTCAAATGTGTTGGGTGCTATATATAAAGGTTTGTCCAAAATAAATACATTTAAATATCACTCGATCTGGACAGAATTTGATAGACTTCTACAAAATCTATAGACTCAAAATTTAAGTTGGCTAAGGAAACTTCGCAAAAGTTTATTTATAATTTATCGCTTGATATATATGTATTAGAAGTTTAGGAAAATTAAAGTCATTTTTACAACTTTTCGACTAAGCAGTGGTGATTTTACAAGGAAAATGTTGGTATTTTGACCTTTTTTTTCGAAATCAGAAAAACATATATATGGGAGCTATATCTAAATCTGAACCGATTTCAACCAAATTTGGCACGCATAGCTACAATGCTAATTCTACTCCTTGTGTAAAATTTCAACTAAATCGGAGTTAAAAATTGGCCTCTGTGGTCATATGAGTTTAAATCGGGCGAAAGCTATATATGGGAGCTATATCTAAATCTGAACCGATTTCAACCAAATTGGGCACGCATAGCTACAATGCTAATTCTACTCCCTGTGCAAGATTTCAACTAAATCGGAGCGAAAAATTGGCCTCTGTGGTCATATGAGTGTAAATCAGGCGAAAGCTATATATGGGAGCTATATCTAAATCTGAACCGATTTAAATAAAATTTGGCACACTTGACTACACTACTAATTGTACTCCTAATGCAAAATTTCAACCAAATTGGAGTAAAACTCTGGCTTCTGGGACCGTATTAGTCCACATCGGGCGAAAGATATATATGGGAGCTATATCTAAATCTGATCCGATTTCTTCCAAAATCCATATGGTTCTATTCTGTGTCAAAACACATACTTATGCCAAATTTTAAGTCGATTGGACTAAAACTGCGACCTAGACTTTGATTACAAAAATGTGTTCACGGACAGACGAACATGGCTATATCGACTCAGGAGCCCACCCTGAGCATTTTGGCCAAAGACACCATGTGTCTATCTCCTCTCCTTCTGGGTGTTGCAAACATATGCACTAACTTGTAATACCCTGTTCCACAGTGTGGCGCAGGGTATAAATATAAAATAATTAAAATTGAATGGTCCAGCGGATTCAATCCTATTTACAAAGAAACAAATACAGCCATAAGTTCGGCCGTGCCATGAATCAAATATACTAGTTTCCTTTGAAAATTTCTGGAGTGTTTAATGACAGATATTTTCCCAAGCAGATCAGTTCAACCGTACTTGCCACATATAAATGTAAAGATTTTACCTATGAAGACCAGATCAGATTCTGAATTTATAAGAACCATTTTTTGTTTGAAGTTTTGGAGGAATCATAAATATACATAAACGCCTTGATTTGAAATCTAAAATCTGTAGAATTTCATCCCAATTTTTAAAATGATTACGAGAAGTAAAATCTGGAAATTTTGCATTCAGTGTCAAGCAATTTTCATGATCAGTGCGCCTTCTATACCCTCAATAAGTGAAATCGGTCTATATGGAGGCCTTTCCAAATGGACCGATAAAACTAAATCATATACACTTTGTTACGGGTCTAAAATGCCAGTATATTTTCAATTTGTGACAAATGGGATAAAAACTACAATTTGTAGATACCCTAGGAGTTAAATCGGGAGTTCGGTGTAATAGGGGCTATACCAAAACATGGAAGGATACACACTGTATTCAGCACATTTAATTGTAGTTCTAGAATCTAGACCCCAAATCGGAGGGCAGGTTTATAAGGGGGCTATATCAAAAAGTGTTCTCAATATATTCGACACACCCCTTTATGGCCCTAGAATACCTCTAGATATGCAATTTCAGGCAAATTGGGTAAAAACTACGGATTCTAGAAGCCCAAGAAGTAAAATCGGGAGATCGGTCTATATGGGGGCTATATCAAAACATGGACCGATAATCACCATTTTCGACACATCTCTTTATTTTCCTAGAATACCTCTAGATTTCAAATTTCAGGCAAATTGGGTAAAAACTACGGATTCTAGAAGCCCAAGAAGTAAAATCGGGAGATCGGTCTATATGGGGGCTATATCAAAACATGGACCGATAATCACCATTTTCGGCACATCTCTTTATTTTCCTAGAATACCTCTAGATTTCAAATTTCAGGCAAATTGGGTAAAAACTACGGATTCTAGAAGTCCAAGAATTAAAATCGGGAGATAGGTCTATATTGGGGGTTATATCAAAACATGGACCGATAATCACCATTTTCGGCACATCTCTTTATTTTCCTAGAATACCTCTAGATTTCAAATTTCAGGCAAATTGGGTAAAAACTACGGATTCTAGAAGCCCAAGAAGTAAAATCGGGAGATCGGTCTATATGGGGGCTATATCAGAACATGGACCGGTACTCACCATTTTCGGCACATCTCTTTATTTTCATAGAATACCTCTAGATTTCCAATTTCAGGTAAATCGGGTAGAAAATAAACTTTATAAATCGGGAGATCGGTCTATATGGGGGCTATATCAAAACATGGACCGATACACCCCATTTTCAGCACACCTCTTTATGGTCCTAAAACACCTCTAGATTTCCAATTATAGGCAAATCGGATAGAAAATACACTTTCTAGACGCCCAAGAAGCAAAATCGGAAATCGGTCCATATTGGCGCTATACCAAAACATGGACCGATAGGCACCATTTTCGGTACACTTGTTGGTTGTCCTAAAATTCCTCTAGATTTCCAATTTCAAGCAAATTGGATAAAAACTACAGTTTTTATAAGCCCAAGACCCCAAATCGGGAGGTCGGTTTATATGGGGACTATATCAAAACTTGGACCGATCAAGTTCGAAAATGGGCTATCTTCGAACTTGACCTGCCTGCAAACAAAATACGAATCTGTGCCAAAATTTCAGGACGATAGTGCCATTATTGAAGGCTGTAGCATGATTACAACCGACAGACTAAGACGGACGTCTTAGAATTTCTCCCTGATCAAGAATATATATACTTTATATAGTCGGAAATCGATATTTCGTTGTGTTACAAACGGAATGACAAACTTATTATACCCCCGTCACCATTCTGTGGTGGTGGGTATAAAAATGTAACTTTCCTCATATTTATTCCACAGCATATGTACACTGAAAGAAGAGTTTTTTTTTCTGAGTAATGAAAATTTAGACAAGCAAACTTTTCTTTTGGCGCAAACAATTTTTCTTTTAAAGCAAATTAAAAATTTTAGGGACAATTGTTGAATCGCTTATCGTAAATTCGGATTGGTTTAAAATTAGAAAATTTTAGAAACAATCGTCACTCCAAACGAAAATACTTTATACGACAGGGGAATATCGTTTGTCTAAAATTTCGTTCCAGTCTAAAGTATTTTTTCTTTGGGTGTAGGGTACAAATGGAATATTTGGACTGCAAACGGACCACCTATGAGAATCACGAGTCCGTGCCACGGTTGCCACAGTTTGTAGGATTCTACCAAAAATGGTAGAGTTTTTACTGCTTGGCATATTGGTAGAATTCTTGACATTTTGGTAGATTTTGCAAAATATTCCTCTCCAACTAAGAGATACGTCACAGAAATAAAATGTTCACAACATTTTCTATAAAATTTAAATTGTGACATTTTCTATAAAGAAACTTTTGGCAAAATTTCCTATAGAAATTTTCAATTCAGTTTTGACAAAATTTTCTATAGAAAAAATTTTTTGACAACATTTTCTATAAATACAAATACCATGTTGACAAAATTTTCTATAGAAATAAATTTTTGACAAAATTTTCTATAGAAAAAAAATTTTTAACAAAATTTTTTATAAAAATAAAATTTTGACAAACTTGTCTATAGAAGTGAAATTTTGACAAAATTTTCTATAGAAATAAAATTTTGACAAAATTTTTATATAGAAATAACATGTTGAAAAAATTTTCTATAGAAATAAATTTTTGACAAAATTTTCTACAGAAATAAAATTTTAACAAAATTTTTTATAAAATAACATTTTAACAAACTTGTCTATAGAAATGAAATTTTGACAAAATTTTCTATAGGAATGAAATTTTGACAACATTTTCTATAGAAATAAAATTTTGACAAAATTTTCTATAGAAATAAAATTTTGACAAAATTTTCTATAGAAATAACATGTTGACAAAATTTTCTATAGAAATAAATTTTTGACAAAATTTTCTACAGAAATAAAATTTTAACAAATTTTTTTATAAAATAAGATTTTTACAAACTTCTCTATAGAAATGAAATTTTGACAAAATTTTCTACAGAAAAAAAATTTTGACAAAATTTTCTATAGAAATAAAATTTTGACAAATTTTTCTTTAGAAATAAATTTTTGACAAAATTTTCTAAAGAAATAAAATTTTGACAAAATTTTCTATAAAAATAAAATTTTGATAAATTTTTTTATAGAAATAAAATTTAGACAAAATTTTCTATAGAAATAAAATTCAGACAAAATTTTCTATAAAAATAAAATTTTAATACAATGGTGACTTTACTTACCTTCGCGTAGTGTAAGATGGCTTTTGCGTAATTTGCGTAATTCGCATTTTAGCAAGCCAATTCAAACAACTGTAAACGGATTCTAAAATGTAATGTTATTTCCGAGATTTTTCACTCAAACAAAAATTAAAATAAAAATTGTAAAAAATATAGTGCTTTACTTTGTTGCATCAGTAGGGGAATAAAGAAAACATTCATCTCCTAACTTGGAGTTCAAAAGAGTTTAGAATACTAATCCCTAGGTTAGGTTAAAGTGGCAGCCAGATAAAGTTTCAGGCTCACTTAGACTATTAAGTCCGTTGTGATAACTATCACTATCCTAAAAAAGACACTGTGCCAAGAGCACAAGTTTGCGATAGTGTTAGTGTGCCTGTGAATGAATGTTAATCCATTTGAGTTTTATGCATTATGCAAACATCTGATGTTTGTGTTTGAATCTATTTGAGAGTAGATGTAGTTGTACATAGGAGCTACTTTATATTTGAAATGCCACATGTTTAGGGACCCAAATGTCATTGTTGCCTATTTTGCATGAGATTTTTGTAAGAGGGTCAGGAAGGGGGTATATATCGTCATCATTGTCCTTGCCGTTGTAGTGGTCGTCAAAAGGTCTCTAATGGCCAAAAAGTGTTGTTAATATGCAAAGGTGTTTCAAGCTATTCTCTTGCCTCGCCTATATTTGAATGTCTGCTAATGTGGAGGGACATATGGCAAAACTGAAAGATATTTTGCCTTTCTAATGTTGCTTTGTTATACACACACAAACACATGTGTGTGAGTATCGTTGTGTCATTTTTGCATAGGTGTTTGTTGACATTTACACTAAATCTTTACCACTTTATCTTAATGGCAACACTTTCTCAGTTTTTAAATCTCTAGAGTGTTAATTTATTTTTGTTATCAGGAAATTTGAGTGACATTTCCAAAAATGGCCTTAAGTTGTCTTGGTCATATAGGCAGATAGGTAGGAAATGTTTCACGTACATCTATGTTGGCAACTTATTTTCATAGAATTTTAAGTTGATGACAATGATCATTGAGTGTTGGCTATTTAAATTTTACAGTCGATATGAAAGCTCAGATAAACCGAATCCGATTTTTATTTTCGTTTTAGACTAAAACCTAGAGTCAGAGAAATTATTGGTTTTTAATTGCAAGAAACTCTTGCTAGACGAGTAATTAGGAGGTAATACATACCATTGGTCGATTTCGAAGAACATTTCTATAGAACAATTTTGTCAAAATTTTATTTCTATAGAATTTGTTTTTCAAAATTTTATTTCAATAGAAATTTTGTCAAAATTTTATTTCTATAGAACTTTTGTCAAAATATTATTTCTATAGAAATGTAGTCAAAATTTTATATCTATAGAAAGTTTTGTCAACATTTTATATCTACAGAAAATTTTGTAAAAATTTTATACCTATAAAAAATCTTGTCAAAATTTTATTTTTATAGAAAATTTTGTCCAAATTTTATTTTTATGGAAAACGTTGTCAAAATTTTATTTCTATAGAAAATTTTGTCAACATTTTATTTTTATGGAAAACTTTGTCAAAATTTTATTTCTATAGAAAATTTTGTTAAAATTTTATTTCCGTAGAAAATTTTGTCATAATTTTATTTTTATACTAAAATTTGTCAACATTTTATTTCTATATAAAATTTTATTTTTATAGAAAATTGTGTCAACATTTCATTTCTATTAAAAATTTTGTCAACATTTTATTTCTATAGAATTTTTTTCAAAATTTTATTTCTTTAGAAAATTTTCTGAAAATTTAATTTCTATAGAAATTTTGTCAAAGTTTTGTTTCTATAGAAATTTTGTGAAAATTTAATTTTTTTAGAAATGTAGTCAAAATTTTATTTCTATAGAATTTGTTTTTCAAAATTTTATTTCTATAGAAAATCTTGTCAAAATTTTATTTCTATAGAAATTTTGTCAAAATTTTATTTCCATAGAAATTTTGTCAAAATATTATTTCTATAGAAATGTAGTCAAAATTTTATATCTATAGAAAGTTTTATCAAAATTTTATATCTATAGAAAATTTTGTAAAAATTTTATACCTATAGAAAATCTTGTCAAAATTTTGTTTCTATAGAAAATTTTGTGAATATTTTATTGTGTAAAAAATTTTGCCAAAATTCTGTTTTTATAGAAAATTTTGTAAAAATTTTATACCTATAGAAAATCTTGTCAAAATTTTGTTTCTATAGAAATTTTGTCAAAATTTTATTTTTGTAGGAAACTCTATCAAAATTTTCTATAAAATTTTGACAAAATATTCTATAAAATTTTGACAAAATATTCTATAGAAATAAAATGTTGACAAAATTTTCTACAGAAACAAAATGTTGACAAAATTTTTACAGAAAAAAAATTTGACAAAATTTTCTATAGAAATGAAATTTTGACAAAATTTTCTATAGAAATAAAAGTTTGACAAAATTTTCTATACAAATAAAATTGTGACAAAATTTTCAATAGAAATAACATTTTGACAAACTTTTGTATAGAAATGAAATTTTGACAAAATTTTCTATAGAAATAAAATTTTGATAAAATTTTTTACAGAAATAAAATTTTGGCAATATTTTCTATAAAAATAAAGTTTTGACAAAATGTTCTATAGAAATAAAATTTTAACAAAATTGTCTATAGAAATAAAATATTGACAACATTTTCTATAGAAATAAAATTTTGACAAAATTGTCTATAGAAATAAAATATTGACAACATTTTCTATAGAAATAACATTTTGACAAAATTTTCTATAGAAATAAAAGTTTTACAAAATTTTCTATACAAATAAAATTGTGACAAAATTTTCAATAGAAATAAAATTTTGACTAAAATTTTCTATAGAAATAAAACTTTGACAAATTTTTCTATAGAAATAAAGTTTTGACAAAATTTTCTATAAAAAATAAAATTTTGATAAAATTTTCTATAGAAAGAAAATTTTGATAAAATTGTCTATAGAAATAAAATTTTGATAAAATAAAATTTTCTATAGAAATAAAATTTTGACAAAATATTCTATAGGAATAAAATTTGGTAAAATTTTCTATAGAAATAAAATTTAGACAAAATTTTCTATAGAAATAATATTTTGACAAAATTTTCTATAGAAATAAAATTTTGACAACATTTTCTATAGAATTAAAATTTTGACAATATTTTCTATGAAAATAAAATTTTGTCAAAATTTTCTATAAATTTTTTTTATATAAATAAATTTTAAAAAAATTTTCTATAGAAATAAAAATTTTACAAAAGTGTCTATAGATATAAAATATTGACAACATTTTCTATAGAAATAACATTTTGACAAAATTTTCTACAGAAACTAAATTTTATCTAAATTTTATTTCTATAGAAAATTTTGTCAAAAATTTTGTTTGTGTCTATAGAAAATATTCTGAACATTTTATTTCTATACATTTTCTATAGAAAAAAATGTTAACTAAATTTTCTATAGAAATAAAATTTTGATAAAATTTTTTATAGAAATAAATGTTTGATAAAATTATCTATAGAAATAAAATTTTTACAAAATATTCTATAGAAATAAAATTGTTACAAAATATTCTATAGAAATAAAATTTTGACAAAATTTTCTATAGAAATAAAATTTTGACAAAATTTTCTATACAAATAAAATTTTAACAAAATTTTCTATAGAAATAAAATTTGACACAATTTTCCATAGAAATAAAATTTTGACAAAATTTTCTCTAGAAATAAATTTTTGACAAAATTTTCTTTAGAAATAAAATTTTGACTAAATTTTCTATATAAATAAAATTTCGACAAAATTTTCTATAGAAAGAAATTTTGAAAAAATTGAAATTGACAAAATTTTCTATAGAAATAAAATTTTCACAAACTTGTCTATAGAAATAAAATTTTGACTAAAATTTTCTATAGAAATAAAACTTTGACAAATTTTTCTATAGAAATATAGTTTTGACAAAATTTTCTATAAAAAATAAAATTTGGACAAAATTTTCTATAGAAATAAAATTTAGACAAAATTTTCTATAGAAATAAAATTTTGACAAAATTTTCTATAGAAATAAAATTTTCACAAACTTGTCTATAGAAATAAAATTTTGACTAAAATTTTCTATAGAAATAAAACTTTGACAAATTTTTCTATAGAAATATAGTTTTGACAAAATTTTCTATAAAAAATAAAATTTGGACAAAATTTTCTATAGAAATAAAATTTAGACAAAATTTTCTATAGAAATAAAATTTTGACAAAATTTTCTATAGAAATAAAATTTTGGCAACATTTTCTATAGAATTAAAATTTTGACAATATTTTCTATAGAAATAAAATTTTGTCAAAATTTTCTATAAAATTTTTTTTATATAAATAAATTTTGAAAACATTTTCTATAGAAATAAAAATTTTACAAAAGTGTATATAGAAATAAAATATTGACAACATTTTCTATAGAAATAAAATTTTGACAAAATTTTCTATAAATTTTTTTTTATATAAATAAATTTTGAAAAATTTTCTATAGAAATAAAAATTTGACAAAAGTGTCTATAGAAATAAAATATTGACAGCATTTTCTATAGAAATAACATTTTGACAAAATTTTCTACAGAAACTAAATTTTGTCTAAATTTTATTTCTATAGAAAATTTTGTCAAAATTTAGTTTCTATAGAAAATATTCTGAACATTTTATTTCTATAGCAAATTGTGCCAAAATTTTATTTTTATAGATTTTTTTTAATTTTCTATAGAAATAAAATTTTGACTAAAATTTTCTATAGAAATAAAATTTTGACAAATTTTTCTATAGAAATAAAGTTTTGACAAAATTTTCTACAGAAATAAAAATTTCTATAGAAATACAATTTTGACAAAATATTCTATAGGAATAAAATGTTGACAACTTTTTCTATAGAAATAAAATTTTTACAAAATTTTCTATAGAAACAAAATGTTGACAAAATTTTCTGTAGAAATAAAATTGTGACAAAATTTTCTATAGAAATACAGATTTGACAAAATTTTCTTAGAAACAAAACTTTGACAAATTTTTCTATAGAAATAAAGTTTTGAAATTTTCGATAGAAATAAAATTTTGATAAAATTTTCTATAGAAATAATATTTTCTAAAGAAATAAAATTTTGACAAAAATTTTCTATAGAAATAAAATTTTGATAAAATGTTGACTAAAATTTTCTATAGAAATAAAATTTTGATAAAATGTTGACTAAAATTTTCTATAGAAATAAAATTTTGACTAAAATTTTCTATAGAAATAAAATTTTGACAATTTTTTCTATAGAAATAAAGTTTTGACAAAATTTTCTACAGAAATAAAATTTTGATAAAATTTTCTATAGAAACTAAATTTTGACAAAATTTTCTATAGAAATAAAATTTTGATAAAATAAAATTTTTATAGAAATACAATTTTGACAAAATATTCTATAGGAATAAAATGTTGACAACTTTTTCTATAGAAATAAAATTTTTACAAAATTTTCTATAGAAACAAAATGTTGACAAAATTTTCTATAGAAATAAAATTGTGACAAAATTTTCTATAGAAATACAGATTTGACGAAATTTTCAATAGAAACAAACTTTGACAAATTTTTCGATAGAAATAAAGTTTTGAAATTTTCTATAGAAATAAAATTTTGATAAAATTTTCTATAGAAATAATATTTTCTAAAGAAATAAAATTTTGACAACATTTTCTATAAAAATAAAATTTTGACAAAATTTTCTATAGAAAAAAAAAATTTTGACAAAATTTTCCATAGAATTAAAATTTTGACAAAATTTTCCACAGAAAAGTTTGTTAAAGTTTTCTATAGAAATAATATTTTCTAAAGAAATAAAATTTTGACAAAAATTTTCTATAGAAATAAAATTTTGATAAAATGTTCTATAAAAATAAAATTTTGACAAAAAATTTTTATATAAATAAAATTTTGACAAAAATTTTCAATAGAAATAAAATTGTGACAAAAATTTTCTATAGAAATAAATCTGTGACAAATTTTCTATAGAAATAAAATTTTGACAAAATTCTCTATAGAAATAAAATTTTGATAAAATTTTCTATAGAAATAAAATGTTGACAAAATTTTCTATAGAAAAAACATTTTGAAAAAATTTCTATAGAAAAAAAATTTTGATAAAAAAATTATATAAAAATAAAATTTTTGCAAAATTTTCTATAGAAATAAAATTTTCAGAAAAATATCTATGCAAACAAAATTTTGACAAAATTTTCTACAGAAATAAAATTTTGACAACATTTGCTATGGAAATTAAATTTTCACAATATTTTCTATTAAAAAAATTTTCGCAATATTTTCTATTTAAAAAAAAATCACAGAATAGAAATACATTTTTTTCGGGATGCTAATTATTGCACCTTGGTTTTTCGAAGAATATTAAATGATTGAATATTATTATGAATATTAAATGTCCTGAGACATTTGAAAGGTGAATTTAAAAGGGGTTATAAGATGGCGGCGCTTTGTGAAGAGAAGTTAAGTAACTGTGTTATCACTATGGACTTTTTAGTTTAAATGTGTCCGTAAAATTTTGGCATTATTGAGCTCATCACCAAAGTCTATCTACATATATATAATCCAATCTGCTTTATTTTTACAAGATATGTTGGTGAAAAGAAATTTTCTCTGTCACAAGGGCGAATTGTGATGAATGTAAGGCTAATAAATTAAACTCATGGCTTTACTATGATTCTGACTTCTTACGAAATGTTCAAAATTAATTCAAGCTTATAATTTGTTTCAGCTTCCGTGTATCTATTTCTAAAGTCCAACTAATAAATAAACTTGTATTACTTTTCAAGATTCTACACATTTGCCGGAATCTATATTGGTTTTCTGTGCACAACCTCACGTATGATTAATATTAATTTACCAATAACCCTGTGTGGCCATTGTGGCTTATAACTTTTATGAATTTCGTTAAAAGTTCTCTCCCGCTCTTTTCAAAAAGTTCTCACCATTCCAATGTGTGTATATAAGTTACATTGTCGACAACATTAATTTGTTAATATACCTTTCCTTCATTCTCTAGAGATTATACACATCCAGTCAGTGTATATGTTCTACCGTTTATAAAGCAAAAAGCAAAAAAAAAAAAATAATTTTTTATCACCAGCAAAAAAATGATCCATGACGATACCAGAAAACAACATCTACAAAAAAAACGTATCAAAAAATAAAACATCAAACTTTCATAACCATACTAATTGATTACATTTACACATAATAAACTACATAAATTAATTTAATATAAACAAGTTTTTTTTTCCAGCTATTCAGTGGGGAGTATGGGGAAAACTTATTCAAGCTCAATGCTTTGACTGAAAGCAATTTTGTAGAGGTACATGAAGCAAAACAACCATGTTAGCATAACACCTAGCATTTTTTATGTAGATAAGTTGGAAATTTTTTATTTGTTATGAAATCAATTTGGAAAAACATGGATGTCATGGGATTTCTTTTTTTTGCATCCTTTTTACTATGTATAGTTTATATGGGAGAGATAATAATTTAATTCCAATGTTTAAATTTTTCGCCTTTGTTAAACAAGGTTACAGCGAATATAGGAGAAGACGGCCGTATTCATCTGTATCACGTAGAAAAATTGGTAAATATGGAGTTATAATCAAACTAAACTCAAAATTTACTTGGCTTCAACGTTTTTGAATTTCCAGTAAGGACTTTTGTATTGGTTGATTGATTAGGATCAATAAAATTGAAATGATGATATAGATTTCATTTGTCGAATTTTCAATCTCGTTTATACGTTTATACACCAGTTTAAAAATCCAAATAACAATAGACACTTCAAAGTAAAAAGTTTTTTTCTTAAATTCCGGAACCAATCACGACGTAAATCGAGTGATTACTGTACTCCAGAAATTTTATACCCTCCACCATAGGATGGGGGTATATTAACTTTGTCATTCCGTTTGTAACACATCGAAATATTGTCCGAAGACCCCATAAAGTATATATATTCTGGGTCGTGGTGAAATTCTTAGTCGATCTAGATATGTCCGTCCGTCCGTCTGTTGAAATTACGCTAACTACCGAACGAAACAAGCAATCGACTTGAAACTTGGCATAAGTAATTATTGCTATAGGTCGGTTGGTATTGCAAATCGCCCATATTGGACCACTTTTACGTATAGCCCCCTTATAAACCGATCCCCAGATTTGGATTGCGGAGCCTTTTAAAGAAGCAAATTAAATCCGTTTAGGTTAGGTTAGGTGGCAGCCCGATGTATCAGGCTCACATAGGCTATTCAGTCCATTGTGATACCACATTGGTCAACTTCTCCCTTATCACTGAGTGCTGCCCGATTCCATGTTAAGCTCAATGACAAGGGACCTCCTTTTTATAGCCGAGTCCGAACGGCGTTCCACATTGCAGTGAAACCACTTAGAGAAGCATTGAAACCCTCAGAAATGTCACCTGCATTACTGAGGTGGGATAATCCACCGCTGAAAATTTTTTTGGTGTTCGGTCGAAGCAGGAATCGAACCCACGACCTTGTGTATGCAAGGCGGGTATGCTAACCATTGCACCACGGTGGCTCCCGGTCCGGTTGAAATTTGGTACGTGGTGTTAGCATATGGTCTCTAACAATCATGTCAAAATTAGTTCATATCGGTCCATAATTATATATAGCCCCCATATAAACAAATCCCCAGATTTGACCTCCGGAACCTCTTGGAGAAGCAAAATTCATCCCATCCGGTTGGAATTTGGTACGTGGTCTTAGTTTATAACCTCTAACATCCATGCAAAAATTGGTCCATATCGGTCCATAATTAAATATAGCCCCCATATAAACCGATCCCCAAGTTTTAACCTCCGGAGCCTTTGGGAGAAGTAAATTTCATCTGATTCGGTTGGTGTTAGTATATGGTCTCTGACAACCACGCAAAAATTTATCCATATCGGTCTATAATTATATATAGCCCCAGATAAATCTATCCCCAATCACACAAAAATTGATCCATATCGGTTTATAATTGTATATAGACTCTTTTAATGCGACCCCCATCTTTCAATTCGGATCTCTAATTACCGCGTAACACTTCATATCCGTTGGTAATTATTTTTACACTTCCCTATATTCTAAATACCGGGTCAGGAACAGAATTATATACATATATCAATTATCTTGTGGATGACAGTCTTTAGTAGAAGTTTCTACTCAATCCATTTTGGAGGGTACACAAGATTCGGCTTGGTCGAACTTACGGCCGTATATACTTGTTATTTTTTATTTCAATTTAAGCCAAATTATACTCCATTTATTTATTTTATATAAGTCTATGGAAATACAACATTCCTTACAGACTACTTAAAACTAAAAAATATATTAAATCTACACTGAAAACAAGTAAGGAAAGTCTAAAGTCGGGCGGGTCGACTATATTGTACCCTGCACCACTTTGCAAATCCACATTTTCGATACTATATCAATTCCGTCAAATGTCTTGGGTGCTATATATAAAGGATTTTGTCCCAAATATATACATTTAAATCTGACTCCATCTGAACAAAATTTATAATCTATAGACTATAGAATTTTAAGTCGGCAAATGCCCTGGGATGGTATACTATGTTAGTAAAAACAAGTAAGGAAAGTCTAAAGTCGGGCGGGGCCGACTATATTATACCCTGCACCACTTTGTAGATCTAAATTTTCGATACCATATCACATCCGTCAAATGTGTTGGGTGCTATATATAAAGGTTTGTCCCAAATACATACATTTAAATATCACTCGATTTGGACAGAATTTGATAGACTTTTACAAAATCTATAGACTCAAAATTTAAGTTGGCTAATGCACTAGGGTGGAACACAATTTTAGTAAAAAAATATGGGAAACATTTAAATCTGAAGCAATTTTAAGGAAACTTCGCAAAAGTTTATTTATGATTTATCGCTTGATATATATGTATTAGAAGTTTAGGAAAATTAGAGTCATTTTTACAACTTTTCGACTAAGCAGTGGTGATTTTACAAGGAAAATGTTGGTATTTTAACCTTTTTTGTCGAAATCTGAAAAACATATATATGGGAGCTATATCTAAATCTGAACCGATTTCAACCAAATTTGGCACGCATAGCTACAATGCTAATTCTACTCCTTGTGCAAAATTTCAACTAAATCGGAGTTAAAAATTGGCCTCTGTGGTCATATGAGTTTAAATCGGGCGAAAGCTATATATGGGATATATATCTAAATCTGAACCGATTTCAACTAAATTGGGCACGCATAGCTACAATGCTAATTCTACTCCCTGTGCAAGATTTCAACTAAATCGGAGCGAAAAATTGGCCTCTGTGGTCATATGAGTATAAATCGGGCGAAAGCTATATATGGGAGATATATCTAAATCTGAACCGATTTCAACCAAATTTGGCAAGCATAGCTACAATGCTAATTCTACTCCCTGTGCAAAATTTCAACCAAATTGGAGTAAAATTCTGGCTTCTGGGACCGTATTAGTCCATATCGGGCGAAAGATATATATGGGAGCACTATCTAAATCTGAACCGATTTCAATAAAATTTGGCACACTTGACTATACGACTAAGTGTTATGTTTGTACAAAATTTCAAGCAAATCGGGCGAAAGATATATATGGTACCTATATCTAAATCTGAAACGATTTCTTCCAAAATCAATAGGGTTCTATTCTGACCCAAATTAGGAACATGTGCCAAATTTGAAGGCGATTGAACTTAAATTGCGACCTAGACGTTGATCACAAAAATGTGTTCACAGACAGACGGACGGACGGACAGACGGACATGGTTATATCGACTCAGGGACTCACCCTGAGCATTATTGCCAAAGAGACCATGTGTCTATCTCGTCTCCTTCTGGGTGTTACACACATATGCACTAACTTATAATATCCTGTTCCACAGTGTGGTGCAGGGTATAAAAATATGGGAAACATTTTAATCTGAACCAATTTTGAGGCAACTTCGCAAAAGTGTATTTATGATATATCGGCTGATACATGTGTATTAGAAATAAAGGAAAATTTGAGTCACTTTTACAAGTTTTCGACTTAGCAGTGGCGATTTTATAAAGAAGATGTGGGTATTTTGGTCATTTTCGCCCAAATCGGAAAAGCCTATATATGAAAGCTATATAGAAATCTGAACCGATTTCAACCAAATTTGACATGCATACTTAGTAGTTTAATTCTACTCCCTGTGCTAAATTTAAGGTAAATCGGACTACAACTTTGAACTCTGTGGTCAAATGATGGAAAATCGGGCGAAAGATATATATGGGAGCTATATCTAATTCTGAAGCGATTTCAATAAAATTTAGCACACTTGACTACACTACCAATTGTACTCCTAGTGCAAAATTTCAACCAAATTGAGTTAAAACTCTGGCTTCTGGGGCCATATAAGTCTATATTCGTCGAAAGATATATTTGGGAGCTATATCTAAATCTGAACCGATTTCAATCAAATTTTGCACACTTGACTATGTTTGTGCAAAATGTCAAGCAAATCAGGGCAAAACTCTGGCTTCTGGGTCCATATAAGTACATATCGGGTGAAAGATATGTATATGGGAGCTATATCTAAATCTGAACCGATTTCTTCCAAAATCAATAGGGTTCTATTCTGACCCAAAACAGGAACTTGTGCCAAATTTCAAAAATGTGTTTACAGACAGACGGACATATCTAGATCGACTCAGGGACTCACCCTGAGCATTCTTGCCAAATACACCATGTGTCTATCTCGTCTCCTTCTGGGTGTTGCAAACATATGCACTAACTTCTAATATCCTCTGCCGCAGTATAGCGCAGGGTATAAAAATATTTACGTGATATTAAAGATAACGCAACCCAAATTTTAGGATGCAAAATTTACAAAATATTAAGGACAAATTTCTTTAAAATAATGAAAGTTTAATTAAAATAAAGTTTATAATCTTTCCTTCAAAAATGTTTTTCATTAAATTTAGGACACAAATTTTGTAGATTTGCGTCCCTCTTTTAAAGTCGCATAAATTAACTGAAATATTGAAACGTTACACCCTCAAAAAAAATCGCTTCTCTAACATATGTTCCAAACATATTTTGCAGGAAGCACATATATTATTGGATGCTGCCGAAACATTAATATGTTTGTTTTATGTGAACATATTATATGCTTGGAAGCATTTTGAGCCCAAAAATATTATATGCTTGGAAGAACTTTCCCCAAAGAAGATTGTGCTCATTCCCTAACATAATTTTCACTTCCACGAAATTTTTAGTTCTTGGTACCTTTTTCTGTAATACAAATAATGTTGAAGAAATTATTCAATTTTATTAATTTTTTAAATTTTACCTTTCGCCTGGACGGAGAATCGAACCGAGGACCATACAGTTTGTAAGCCAACACACTATCCACTTGGCTACGTAGCTGTTATAGTCACCAGCAGATAAATATCGTTATAAGTTACATTTATATAGCATAGTTTGCAGCGCCCACGAGCCCATGCAAACATAACATTATTTAAAAGAGACATACATTTGTTGGCCACGTGGAGCAGTGGTTAGCATGTCTGCCTTGCATGCAAAGGGTCGTGGGTTCAATTCCTGCTCCGACCGAACCATTTTTTTGTAATTTAGACATTTATACTATATTACATTTTTATAATGAAACTTCGAAATGTGGGTTATTAAAGATTTACAGCCAGAAACAGTGCTTGATATAAACGAAATGGCTTTTGAATAAAATATTATTATACCCTCCACCATAGGATGGGGGTATATTAACTTTTTATACCCTCCACCATAGGATGGGGGTATATTAACTTTGTCATTCCGTTTGTAACACATCGAAATATTGCTCTAAGACCCCATAAAGTATATATATTCTGGGTCGTGGTGAAATTCTGAGTCGATCTAAGCATGTCCGTCCGTCCGTCCGTCTGTCCGTCTGTCCGTCTGTCCGGCTGTCCGTCCGTCTGTGGAAATCACGCTAACTTCCGAACGAAACAAGCTATCGACTTGAAACTTGGCACAAGTAGTTGTTATTGATGTAGGTCGGATGGTATTGAAAATGGGCCATATCGGACCACGTTTACGTATAGCCCCCATATAAACCGATCCCCAAATTTGGCTTGGGGAGCCTCCCGGAGCAGCAAAATTCATCCAATCCGGTTGAAATTTGGTACGTGGTCTTAGTATACGGTCTCTAACAACCATGAAAAAATTGGTCCATATCGGTCCATAATTATATATAGCCCCCATATAAACCGATCCCCAGATTTGACCTCCGGAGCCTCTTGGAAGAGCAAAATTCATCCGATCCAGTTGAAATTTGGTACATGGTATTAGTATATGGTCTCTAACAACCATGCAAAAATTGGTCCATATCGGTCCATAATTATATATAGTTCCCATATAAACCGTCCCCAGATTTGACGTCCGGAACCTCTTGGAGGAGCAAAAGTCATCCGATACGGTTGAAATTTGGTACATTTTGTCAATATATGGCCTCTAACAGCCATGTAAAAATTGGTCCATATCGGTCTTTAGTTATATATAGCCGATGTCTTATTACACAAAAATTGGTCCATATCGCCAAAAATAATCTACCAAAACTTTATTTCCATAGAAAATTTTGTCAAATTTTATTACTATAGAAAGTTTTGTCAAAATTTCATTTCTATAGAAAGTTTTGTCAAAAGTTTATTTCTATACAAATGTTTGTCAAAATTTTATTTCCATAGAAAATTTTGTCAAAGTTTTATTTCTATAGAAAATTTTGTAATCTACCAAAACTTTATTTCCATAGAAAATTTTGTCAAATTTTATTACTATAGAAAGTTTTGTTAAAATTTCATTTCTATAGAAAGTTTTGTCAAAAGTTTATTTCTATAGAAATGTTTGTCAAAATTTTATTTCTATAGAAAATTTTGTAAAAAATTTATTTCTGTAGAAAATTTTGTCAACATTTTATTTCTATACAAAATTTTGTCAAAATTTCATTTCTATACAAAATTTTGTCAACATTTTATTTCTATAGAAATTTTTGTCAAAATTGTATTGCTGTAGAAAATTTTGTCAACATTTTACTTCCATAGAAAATTTTGTCAACATTTTATTTCTATAGTAATTTTGTCAAGTTTTTATTTCTATAGAAAATTTTGTCAAATTTTTATTTCTATAGAAAATTTTGTCAAAATTTTATTTCTATAGAAAATTTTGTCAAGGTTTCATTTCTATAGAACATTTTGTCAAAATTTTATTTCTATAGAAAATTTTGTCAAACTAGATTATATACGTATTTAATCGGCCTTTTTTTGTTTAATATATACCCCGTATGGGCTAACTTACAATTTAGAAGACAGTGTTAAAAAGTTTTACGATACCTTGCCATCGGCAAGTGTTATCGCAACCCAAGTAATTCGATTGTGGATGACAGCCTTTAGTAGAAGTTCCTACGCAATCCATGGTGGAGGGTACATAAGATTCGGCCTGGCCGAACTTACGGCCGTATATACTTGTTTTGTTCTGATATTTCATTCCATGCCTTTGCATTTCCTTGCCTTTTATTATTTTATAAATCTTTTTTCATAAAGCAAAGTATTCGCAAACAATTTTCTATTGCATTGCAGTACAATGAGAGAAACCCTACACAATACTACGGCTGAATTGAAAGCTAAATACTTGGGTATATTGTGCCTGAAGAGATTTATTTTAAACTAAGTTGTTTGTGGGATTTATTACTTTACAAAAAAAAAAATGCAAAAGATAAATGATATCATAACATAACTTTAATCTATACAAACAATATACGAGTACATACATATGAAGTAACTTTCGAAGTGAATTGCAATGCATTTAAAGGATTGATAAGAATTGAAAGGAAAGAAAAGAATAACTGAAAGTATTTCTAACATTGAATACTATAGCTTATATATGAGTCAAGTATTTATTAGATATATATGTATTTGTATGAGTGAACCCTTGGCAATTTAAAGAGAATAAAACAAGGGGACATGATTCAGTACACCAATCGAAATTGGATGAAATTTTCCCATTGCTATTGGAACTTGAGGAGAACTGCCTGGATATATGCCATATTTTTGGGTATATGGGATACCCTCAAGAATGTTCTTATTTTAAGGGAAAATATTAAGATGGTGTTCCAAGAAATAGGAAATTAAGATTTTCCACTTGCCAATGTATATATTAGAATATTTAATTTAATAACTCCTAAAAATATGCATCAACTTTTACTTACTGTGTTACATCTCTTGAAAAAGGAAAAGTAATATTATGTGTTGAGGCTATGCCTTTCATTCGAGAAACACACTGGAATAAATATTGTCGAATACACAAAGATGTCTTATCCTTAAAACAGCAATGCGACATTTGCTTAACAGAGAAGAAGAGAATCTTCTTAAAATTAATGATTTTTGTTGCTTGAGTAAAAAGATAAAAAGCATTTAAAGATAGGAGAAAATAGGAGTTTATCATGCATAAGAGCACTGTTTCCTCCCAAAATTATAAAAAAAAGAACGTCTGCCTACCACGTTTTTTTTCAAAAAAAAATTTGGTGTTTTTTTTTTAAATAGTTCTTGTATCATAAAAAATACAGATCACAATATAGTAAAGTTTTACATACACATAAGCAAGTTGATTTTAGAGGTGAATAGAGATATTTTTACACTAAATGCATATTTTTTTAACCAACATTATTTTCATTTCTGGTAAATATTATTTTACTTTGTATTGTTTTTTCTTTTCTTTTTTTGAATTTTTGTCAAAATTTGCTTTTTATACCTTCCACCATAGGATGGGGGTATATTAACTTTGTCATTCCGTTTGTAACACATCGAAATATTGCTCTAAGACCCCATAAAGTATATATATTCTGCGTCGTGGTGAAATTCTGAGTCGATCTGAGCATGTCCGTCCGTCCGTCCGTTTGTTGAAATCATGCTAACTTCCGAACGAAACAAGCTATCGACTTGAAACTTTGCACAAGTAGTTGTTATTGATGTAGGTCGGATGGTAATGCAAATGGGCCATATCGGACCACTTTTACGTATAGCCCCCATATAAACGGACTCCCAAATTTGGCTTGCAGACCCGCTAGGAGAAGCAAATTTCATCCGATCCGGCTGAAATTTTTTACATGGTGTTAGAATATGGTCTCTAACAACCATGAAAAAATTGGTCCACATCGGTCCATAATTATATATAGCCCCCATATAAACCGATCCCCCGATGTGGCTTTCGGAGCTTCTAAGAGAAGCAAATTTAATCTGATCCGGCTGAAATTTGGTACATTGTGTTAGTATATGGTCTCTAACAACCATGCAAAAATTGGTCCACATCGGTCCATAATTATATATAGCCCCCATATAAACGGATCCCCCGATTTGGCTTGCGGAGCCTCTAAGAGAAGCAAATTTAATCCGATCAGGCTGAAATTTGGTACATGGTGTTGGTATATGGTCTCTAACAACCATGCAAAAATTGGTCAACGTCGGTCCACAATTATATATAGCCCCCATATAAACCGATGATCAGATTTGACCTCCAGAGCCTTTTGGAAGACTAAAATTCATCTGATGCAGTTGATATTTGGTACGTGGTGTTAATATATGGCCTCAAACACCCAGGCAAAAATTGGTCGAATTCGGTCCATAATTATATATAGCCCCCATATAAACCGTCCGCAGATTTGACGTCCAGAGCCCCTTGGAAGAGCAAAATTTATCTGATTCAGTTGATATTTGGTACGTGGTGTTAATATATGGCCTCAAACACCTATGCAGAAATTGGTCGAAATCGGTCCAAATTTGGTACGTGGTGTTAGTATATGATATCCAACAACCATGCATGAATTGGTTCATATCAGTCCATAATTATATATAGCTCCCATATAAACCGGTCCCCAGATTTGACCTCCGGTGCCTTTTGGAGAAGCCAAATTAATCCGATCTGCTTGAAATTTGGTACGTGGTGGTAGTATATGATATTTGACAATCATGCCAAAAGTGGTCCATATCAGTCCATAATCATATATAACCCCCATATAAACCGATCCCGAGATTTAGTTTTGGAGCTTCTTGGAGGAGCAAATTTCATTTGAGTCTGTTGAAATTTGGTACATTGTGCTAGAATATGGCTGTTAACAACCATGCCTAACTAGGTCCATATCGGTCTATGGTTATATATAGCCCTCAGATAAATCGATCCCCAATCACACAAAAATTGGTTCATATCAAGTTCATAATTGTATATAGCCCCCATATAAGCGACCCCCATATTTCAGTTCTGGCTCCCTACGTATCGTGCAAAAGTCCATATCGATTCGTAATTATTTGTAGACTTACCTACACATACCTTTTTTGTCTAATATATACCACGTATGGACTAACCCGTGTAAAAATTGGTGGATCTGGCCAGATATTATTAGATCTCCTGCCATATCTGATTAGATATGATAGTATATGTAGGCAGATCTGAACAGATCCGAAAAATGGTAATATCTGATCAGATCTAATTCCTTTAGAATTAGATCTGACCAGATCTCAAATTTGGCCCACATCTAATTATATCTAATTTGATATAATTAGATGTTAATATATCTAATTATATATAATTTTATCTACAAATTTCCAAAATTAGTGAAATTACAGTAATTTATAAAAAAGATTTATTTATGGTTTTATAATGAAAAGAGTATTTAATATTATAAGTTGGATCAAACATATGTACATTAATATATGTCTAGGTATAAACGTCTAAGAATTAAAAAACAAACAACAAAACAACAAAAACAAAATATATATACATAGCCACGAAGGGTTCTGGCATTCAAATTTCCCAAGGCGTTAGTACATTGCTCTCTGCAAACAGTTCTTTAAATGAGTCTCGCAGTTCCTTTATTTGGCTACTCGGAATGAAAACTCTGAAAAATATAAAATTTACAGAAGAATTATCAGTCTATTTAAAGATACATATATTTGCAAATAATACATATACTTACCAAAATGTGCTTCTCGTATCCAATAATTTAAACCAGCGCTATGAATAATTGCACGGGAATGTATCCGGTTCACAATGCATATCATCTCCAAATTTGTATTCTTTTTGATATTGGATAATACTTCTTTCTGTCGCAACTTCGGATATGGCCTGGTCACAAATCTTTACGTTGCTCCGCTGTCTTCTTTTAATCTTTTCCTGACTACCACAAATTCATCCTCCTAAAACAGAGAAAATATTCACAATTAAAAATAGGAACAAAACAAAAAACTTACCTTATCACAGCTTCTCATACTCCTTTATCTTCCTCGAAAAATGAGAAGACATTCGATTTTTATATGAAATAAATATATGAAACTCGAATTATCAAATATTTGATATAATTTTTTTTTTTTTTCAAATTTAATAACAACAGGCGTTGCTAATGGTGATAGTTATGGGGTGACATTTTTGAAAACAAAAAGACAGTTGTGTCTGAAAGTTAAGCATTTTATGAAGACACTTCAAAATTATTTTTAAAAGGGTTTCTTGAAACTGTCACAACATACCAAGATTGTTTGATTATGTTCACCACTTGTTTTGATGTGCGACCAAACATACGTGCTTGTAACCAAGTATATCACGTTAGTATTCTCGTAACAAACACATTATTTTTACACACAAACATATACAAATATTTTTTATCCGTGTTACACAACTGGTTCATGATTTAATGCGATATATATAATAAGATATGGAGCTATATATAGTACATATAATTAGATATGATGTCATATATGAAGATATATAATTAGATCTTACCAGATATGACTGATATAAATAGATATAATAACATATATAATGAGATCTTGAATCAGATCTAATCATATATAACATGTATAGTATCTCCGTAGATCTATTTATATCTACAACCATATCTGAGCAGATATAATTATATATACTTTGATATTATTAGACATGATTAGATCTCTCAATTTTTACACGGGAACTCACAATTTAGAAAACGATTTAATATACCACAACCCAAGTAATTCGATTGAGGATGACAGTCTTTCGTAGAAGTTTCTACGCTATCCATGGTGGAGGGTCCATAAGATTCGGCCTGGCTGAACTTACGGCCATATATACTTGTTTATTTTGACTGCAGATTACTGAAAAGTTTTATAAAATTTCCGGAAAAACAAATTTTTACTAATTTTACTAACATATTAAGACGTAGGATTTTTTTCTGCTTGTATCTTAAAAGATACAGTGGACATTTAAGGGTTAAGGGCTATTTCTCTTTATTTTTTTAATCTGGCAAAATTGTTAATATAAAATAGAACTAAAGTCATCTATACACGTTTTGATGATTGCTATATGAACAAGTATATACGGTCGTAAGTTCGGCCAGGCCGATTCTTCTGTACCCTCCACCATGGATTGCGTAAAAACTTCTACGAAAGACTGTCATCCACAATCGAAATACATGGGTTGTGGTTACACTTACCGATGGCAAGGTATCTCAAAACTTCTTAACATCGTCTTCTAAATTGTAAGTTAGTTCATACGTGGTATATATTAGACATAAAAGGTATATATTGGTAAGTCTACAAATAATTACGAACCGATATGGACTTTTGCGCGGCAATTAGAGATCCAGAATTAAAATATGGGGGTCGCTTTATATGGGGGCTATATACAATTATGAACTGATATGGACCAATTTTTATGTCATTGGGGATCCGTTTATTTGAGGGCTATTTATAATTATAGACCGAGATGGACCTAGTTAGGCATGGTTGTTAACGGCCATATGGAAGCCACCGTGTTGCAATGGTTAGCATGCCCGCCTTGCATACACAAGGTCGTGGGTTCGATTCCTGCTTCGACCGAACACCAAACAGTTTTTCAGCGGTGGACTATCCCACCTCAGTAATGCTGGTGACATTTCTGAGGGTTTCAAAGTTTCACTGCAATGTGCAATGCAGTTGTTTCACTGCAATGTGCAATGCAATGCGTTCGGACTCGGCTATAAAAAGGAGGTCCCTTGTCATTGAGCTTCACATGGAATCGGGCAGCACTCAGTGATAAGAGAGAAGTTCACCAATGTGGTATCACAATGGACTGAATAGTCTAAGTGAGTGTGATACATCGGGCTGCCACCTATGTACCAAGTCTTAACTGAATCGGATGAATTTTGCTTCTCCAAGAAGCTCCGGAGGTCAAATCTGGGGATCGGTTTATATGGGGGCTATATATAATTAGAGACGATATACTACCACGTACCAAATTTCAACCGGATCGGATGAATTTTACTTCTGCAAGCGGCTCAGGAGGTCTAATCTGGGGATCGGTTTATATGGGGGATATATATAATTATAGACCAATATGGATAAATTTTTGCATGGTTGTTAGAGACCATATACCAACACCATGTACCAAATTTCAGCCAGATCGGATGAAACATGCTTCTCTTAGAGGCTCCGCAAGCCAAATCGGAGGGTCCGCTTATATGGGGGGGGGGGGGGGGGGGGTGGTAAAATGAACCGATATGGCCCATTTGCAATAATATCCGACCTACATCAATAACAACTACTTGTGCCAAGTTTCAAGTCGATAGCTTGTGTCGTTCGGATGTTGTTTTTATCAGACGGTCGGACGGACATGCTTAGATCGACTCCGAATTTCACCGCGACCCGAATATATATACTTTATGGGGTCTTAGAGTACTATTTCGATGTGTTACAAACGGAATGACAAAGTTAATATACCCCCCATCCTATGGTAGAGGGTATAAAAAATATACTTCGAAGTAAAAAATTTAGTTGTAAGCCGAAAGAATTTCTGTCCTTCAAATGTGGTTTTGGTTTTTTTTTTTGATACACACAAAATTGAAATGTCTTCAATCACAGAAATTATAGTATCTATTAAAAATTAATTGATACTGTGAATTGAAACAAAACAATTAAAAAATTTCTTGAATCAATTAAATTTTTAATTGAATATTTTTTAAAGCTCAACTAAGACTTTGTTTAAGGACTATCATTAGCGTTACACATCTTATCATCAATACCATAGTCATTCATATAAAAACCTAATATGGGAAAGCTGCGATTTAGTGTATTTGTCATGAAACTATTTTAAATTTCACTTTAAGGTTTTTAAAGCTTCATAAAGTAAATTAGAAAAACACTTCCACCCAACAAACGGGATTACTATTTCTTTAAAAGCATCGACAAAAAATCCATCTCCCGCACTCTCTCAAAAAACCACAAACTTCTAAATAAATTGCATACTTTCAGGCGATTAATATGGTGGCAATGGTCGTTTGCATACATTTTAGCCATTACATAGTACTCCAAAAAAGTAATGAAAAAAGATTTCATTCTTAGTGAGTTCTGCGTACAACTAAATTCATTTCATTTACTGCAAACATGGCTTAAAGCAAATTTATCGAGAGTACGATGAGGACGGGGAAACAGAAATGAAATGAAACATGGTACAAAACTTTCTAAGACATTCAAACTAAGGAACAGACAGCTAACTGATGTTGGAAACTTCTAGGAAATGCTAAGAGGAACATCACTTTAGCCAAAAGTGGAAGTTATACGGCGTCAAAAAGGAAACAAAAGCGTTTGAAACAATTTGAAGTGGAAACTTTGTTTTGGTATCATCTCTGGACAAGGGGTTTACAAGGAACGAGAGCTTCGTGGCGTTCACCATTGCACGACTGGCAATGATGAGTAGCTTCTCCCTGTCATTGTTGGACGTTTGGAGTTTGACGCTTTTATGCAATTTTAATTTGACCGCGTCTACCATCAAAGATTCAACCGCTTTTAGTCTATTCAAGTCGTATCAACTCTGAGAACAGTGGGAGACAATTTCAAAGAATTCATAGAATTTTTTTCTTTTGAGAAAGTTTCATAGACATTTTTTTCTTTGGACAAAATTTCATAATTTTTTTTTCTTTACAGAAAATTTTCACAGAAATTTTTCATTTAGCGGAAATGTGATAGAATTTTTTTCTTTAGAGGAAATTCATATACATTTTTTTATGTATAGAAAATTTCGTAGAATTTTTTCTTTAAAGAAAATTTTATTGAAATTTTTTCTTTAAAGTAAATTTTATTTGAATTTTTTTCTTTAGAGACAATTTCATAGAAATTTTTTCCTCAAAGAAAACCTGACAGAAATTTTTTCTTTAGGGAAAATTTCATGGAAATTTTTTCGTTACAGAAAATTTCATAGAATTTTTTTCTTTAAAGAATATTTCATAGAAATTTTTCTCTAGAAAAAATGTCATAGAAATGTACTTCTCTAGAAAAAATTTCATAGAATTTTTTTCTTAAGAGAAACTTTCATAAAATTTTTCATTAGAGAAAATTTCCTTGAAATTTTTCTTTAGAGAAACTTTCATTAAAAAATTTTCTTTAGAAATAGAAATATTTTTCCTTTGACAAAATTTCATAGAATTTTTCTTTTGTTAGAGAAAAATTTATAGAATTGTTTTTGTTAGACAAAATTTCATAGAAAATGTTTCTTTAGAGAAAATTTCATGGACATTTTTTCGTTAGAGATTTTCTTCATAGAAATTTTTCATTAGAGACAATTTCCTAGAAATTTTTCTTTAGAGAAAATTTCATAGAATTTTTCATAGATATTTTTTCTTTAGAAATAAAAATTTTTTCCTTTGAGAAAATTTCATAGAAATTTTCTTTTTTCAGAGAAAAATTTATAGAATTGTTTTCGTTAGAGAAAATTTCATAGAAATTTTTTCTTTAGAGAAAATTGCATAGAAAATTTTTCTGTAGAGAAAATTACGTAGAAATTTTTTCTTTAAAGAAAATTTCATACACATTTTTTCTTTAGAGAAAATTTCATAGAATTTTTTTTTTTACAGAAAATTTCATAGAAATTTTTTGCTTAGAGAAAATTTCATAGAAATTTTTCCTGTAGAGAAAATGTCACAGAAATTTTTTTTAAAGAAAATTTCATAAAATATTTTTATAGAAGTTGTTTCTTTACAGAAAATTTAATAAAAATTTTTTCTTTACAGAAAATTTAATAGAATTTTTTTTCTTTGGGGAAAATTTCATAGAATATTTCATAGAAATTTTAGTTGTAGAGGAAATTTCATAGAAAATTTAGAGGAAATGTGATAGAATTTTTCCTTTAAAGAAAATTTCATAGAAATTTTTTCTTTAGACAAAATTATATAGAAATTTTCGTTTTAGAGAAAATTTTGTAGGAATTTTTACTTTAGAGAAAATTTCATAAAAATTTTTACTTTATAGAAATTTTCGTTTTAGAAAAAATTTTATATAAATTTTTTCTCTTGTCTTTAAAGAAAATTTTATAGATATTTTTTTCTATAACGAAAATTTCATATAAATTTTTTATTTACAGAAAATTTCATAGAAATTTTTGCTTTAGAGAAAATGTCATAAAAATTTTTTCTTTACAGAAAATTTCATAGAATTTTTTTCTTTACAGGAAATGTGATCGAATTTTTTCCTTTAGACGAAATTTTATAGAAATGTTCCTTTTAGAAAAAATTGTACAAATGTTTCTTTAGTGAAAATTTCATAGAAATTTTTTCTTTAGAGACAATTTTATAGAAATTTTTTCTTTAGATAAAATTTTCATAGAAATTTGTACTTTATAGAAATTTTAGTTTTAGAGAAAATTGTATATATTTTATTTGTTTTGTCTTTAAAGAAAAATTCATACAAGTTTTTTTCTTTAGCGAAAATTTCATAAAATTTTTTTCTTTAATGATAATTTCATAGAAATTTTTTCGTTAGAGAAAATTTCATAAAATTTTTTTCTTAAAGAAAATTTCATATAATTTTTTTCTTATAGAAAATTTCGTAAAAAATTTTTTCTTTACAGAAAATTTCATAGAAATTTTTTCTTTAGAGGAAATGTGATAAAATTTTTTTCTTTAGAGAAAAACTCATATAAATGTCCTAAAATTTTTTCTTTAAAGAAAATTTCATAGATATTTTTGCATTAAAGAAAAAATAAAGAAAAGCTTATTGATATCTTTTCTTTAAAGAAGATTTTATTGAAATTTGTTTTCTTTAGAGAAAATTTTATAAAAATATTTTCTTCAAAAAAAACTCCGATAAATCTTTTCTTTAAAGAAAATTTCATATAAATGTTTTTCTTTAGATAAAATTTCATTGAAATTGTTTCTTTAGACAAAATTTCATAGAAATTTTTCTTTAGACAAAATTTAATTAAAATTTTTTTCTTTAGAGTATATGTGATAGAATTTTTTGCTTTAGAGAAAAATTCATATATTTTTTCTGTAGAGAAAATTTTGTAGATTTTTTTTAAGAGAAAATTTTGTAGAATTTTTTCTTATATAAAATTTCATAAATTTTTTTCTTTACAGAAAATTTCATAGAAATTTTTTCTTTAGAGGAAATGTGATAGAATTTTTTTCTTCAGAGAAAAATTCATATAAATTTCCTAAATTTTTTTCTTTAAAGAAAATTTCATAGAAATTTTTTCATTAAAGAAAATTTCATAGAAATTTGTTCTTTAAAGAAAAGTTAATTGATATCTTTTCTTTAAAGAAGATTTTATTGAAATTTTTTTCTTTAGAGAAAATTTCATAAAAATGTTTTCTTCAAAGAAACCCTGATAAATCTTTTCTTTAAAGAAACTTTCATAGAAATGTTTTTCTTTAGATAAAATTTCATACAAAGTTTTTCTTTAGACAAAATTTCATAGAAATTTTTCTTTAGATAAAATTTCATTAAATTTGTTTTCTTTAGAGGATATGTGATAAAATTTTTTCTTTAGAGAAAAATTCATATACATTTTTTCTGTAGAGAAAATTTCGTAGAATTTTTTCTTTAGAGAAAATTTCACAGAAATTTTTGCTTTAAAGAAAATTTTATCGAAATTGTTTATTTAAAGAAAATTTCTGTGAAATCTTTTATTTAAAGAAATTTTTATAGAATTTTTTTTCTTTAGAGAAAATTTCATAAAAATTGTTTTCTTCAAAGCGACTCTGATAAATTGTTTCTTTAGAGAAAATTTTATAGAAATATGTTCTTTAGAAACAGAGATAGTTTCGTTACAGAAAATTTCATAGCAATTTTCTTTCTTCAGAGAAGAATTCATAGAATTTTTTTTCGTTAG